>NW_027420190.1:0-27353 GCF_009905375.1 Apium graveolens
ATAATCCAATCACGATAAATAAATTTGAATTAAAATAATTCTCAAATAAATAAAATCCTCGCCCAGGTCGCCTCGCGTACGCGAGACGCCGAGACATTCGCCCAAATCGCCCTTCGACCCGACCCAGTCCGGTCCGGTCCGGTGCCGGTCCGGTGCGTGGCGGGGCGGGGCGCGGTGTATGTGTGTGTGCGCGTGAAGCACACAACAACACAATGGACCATCACACACCTTAGTAGTTGTATACTACTCATGTGGGTAATACCATATAAAGCACACAAACCCCTTTATTTATTTCAATGTGGGACAAACATTCTCAAATTTTCCAAGCTTTTCCAAGCTACTTTCATCTCTCATTTCATATGGATTTCATTAAGAAAATTCTTAAAACCATACATGAAAATTTAAGTTCAAATATCATTGAACAATTTCCAATCATTAGATTTTAGGATAACATCAAGAACATAATTAAATTAAGCTCTAAAATCCTAATTTTCTAACATATTATATTAGAGAAGTCCTTACAACTGATATATATGAAGATCCTATAAAATCTCCATGAAATTCGACTTCCTTGTTGAATCGGACTGTGCATCTTGGCTTGCTGTTATTCTGACAATCGTGATCATAGCTTGCTGAAATAGATTACGTCTTATGATAGCTTGCTGTCATGATACTTAAACAACATTGATATCAAGCTGTTATAACATTCTCAATAACAACATGATGGTTTGCTGTGTTGTGATCATCAAAACTAAGGAGTTACAACTTTCTATTTGTTTTGAATTGTTTTTTCTTAAACATGGGTTCTAAAATCACAAAAATTAAAGTTTACTATTTAAAATAAAGCAGAGATAATTAATTTAGCGCCTAAAACATGATATAATATTAATTTATCTAATAAAATTTCATTTGAACAAAAAATATAATTAATGTCACAAGAGATCATTACAAGAAAAAGCTATTATACAACAATTTTTCATCATTGTGTAACCTGTATATTTTCCGTAGTCTACCCAACACTTATGTGATAGAATATCACACAATGGATGTTTTAAACCCTTATAATAAAAAGATTACACAAAGTACTTGTTACAATCAAGAACCCACAATGGGTATTTTATATTAACCATTGTTGGAACTTTCTTAAAATAATTGCCTTTTTATTCAACTCTTGTCTAACTAACTTAACACAATGGTTTTGTAGAAAAACCATTGTTTTTAACTTATTGGATATTGTCATAAACAAAAGTTTATAAACTTCTTTTATGATTGTTTTTGTTTAAAAGACAATGGTGTAAAAGATTTAAACCATTGCAAAGAATATCAAAAGACAACAGTTTTTTTTAAAAAAAATATGTGCAGTGAGACATACAAAGGTTTCATCATTTTTTAAGTGGGTTTCACACAACTGTTTACAAAATTAATCTCATTATTTAAAATAAATTAATTTTAAAATAAAATGATATAATATTAATTTAATTGTTATTTCAAAATAAAATTAAATTTATAATATATAGGTTCTCTACAAAAATTACAACTATAACTTCGAATCTATTTCTAAACATTCTCATTAAGGTACAGCAAAAACTAATGTGCCAAAGCTAGCATACTTCGAAATGAAAACCCCTGCTCAGTGGCATGAATAGGATTCCTGAGTCCACTATGTTGGGAGCTTTGAAATATGCTTATATGACTGGTTTTTCTTCTCTGTGGAGAAAAGCAAGGCCTTTCCCTTGGTTGCAGCACCAAGTGCAATCTTTAATCTCGTCAACCAGGGTAATGAAACGGAGTATCCTGCACATATTATTAACAACACAGATTTTAGCTCAGTAGTAGCATGGGTTGTTAACTGAGTAGTCAGTCAAGGTCTGCGCACTTTAAATTTATTATCATGACCTAGTTTTACCATTAAGCTTTCAGAATTTAGTACTTGTGCTTTACTCTAAATAATTTTAAGTAAGTAGTATTAGTGGGAGTCTGGGTCTAGTTTTTCGGGGCTGGCAATTCTCTGGTCTTCTTACCTAGTCTGTAGCTTCCTATTTAAGATAGATTCAAACACCCAAAATTAATTCCTTCACAACTATCTTTGCCAAAATAAGTAGTTACCTGTACCTTGATATATTGTGAGGGAGTTATAACAACCTTAGACGCCTTATGAAGGAAAATAGAAGTCCCAGTGGTAAACAAGCAATTCCGACACCGCCAAATATCTGGACATAATCACATAGAGACAAAATTCATTAAAGGGAAAGACTAATATGTATTACTAATTTTTCACATCAAAACTGGTAAGCTTTAGAAAATAACCAATTCCAGAATACTTAACATTCCATCAGATTATACAACTAGTGCACCAACAAAATGCTAAAATTTAATAAAGTACTGAAAAAGGTCATCTATAAATTTCACACCCGAGGAAAAATGGAACTCTATTCCCATAGACGTGACCAACCGAAAAAACTAGACCCAATCTCCCCATAATCGAAACTAGTTGAAGTATTGTAACTCCCTCAATTATTTACTCTAGTTGTTAAGTGAGTAGTATTAATTTTTTAATGGACATGGCTCACCAATGAGAAAAGGCAAAGGCAAGACCGGCCTAACATTGTAAATTCAAATTCCAGATGAATTATTTTTATAGCTACTACGAAATGACAATTATCAGCATGAGACATGGCTAAACTTAGAAGTTCCTATCATTTGAGTTTGCTTTTTTCTATACCAAAAGAATTAGTGCAAAAATTTATTTCTTTAAACATAAAATAGTGGTAGCAAGACTTACGTGTCTGTTATCTATATATCCAATATTCGAACTCCGAATCAATTAAAGTCTTGCAACAAAATAGTTACTAACTCATGATTTTTTTTAACCAAATTATTCATTTTTATAAGATTTTAATGCTAGATAAACCCTGTGTCAATATATTGCAGGCAAGGTAAAAGGACATTTACAATTCTCACCATAAAGAATGTAAAATGCTCACCAGCCATTGTCAGCATATCGACGTACATACTATAAAACATTCAAAATCTACAAAAATACACTAGGAAACACCAAAAAATCTAAACTTTAAATTCTGTTTGTCGGAATAGTACTACATAAAACAACATTCACTAAAACAGAAAGAAAATTCCCTTAAAACACAAATCTAATTCACCTGATTCGTACATAGACATGATCCCATACATATTGGCATTAAAAAATTAAAGGGGGCCGAAACATACTTGGAAGAACAAGAAGAAAAAAATTCAATGTTTACTGTATGGCCAATACCAATTCCTTCAATACCACAACTAACTTTTCTGAAATTACACAAATCACAAATAGGGGGTCAGCAAGATTCATCCAGAATTCAAAAGGGTTTATCAAAAATCCAACAATTAACATAAAATATGAACCTGGATAGGAAAACTGAAGAGTTTCTTGAATGACCGCGATGAGATTGGAATTTATGGTGATTGTGATGGTGGTGTTGGGGGGTTTGCATTGAGGAGTAAACATATTGGTGATTGTCTGAGCAGAAGAGGATGAGGGTAAGCCTACTAGTCAATATCAATGCAAATTGCCTCACCTTCCAAGAACTATCGATACTCTGATTTTAAGCAAAACGAGGTAGACAGAGGAGAGAGAAGAGTTGTGGGAGAGAGATGGAAGAGTAGGGAGGGAGAACCAGAAGGAGAAGAGGAGTCAGATCTAAGAAAGGGGAAGGAGGGTAGGGGGAAATGAAAATTAGAAGGATGGGGGAAATGAAAATTAATGGGGGGAAACCAAAAATTATGTGAAAAATGAAAAAATTATAAATTAATTTTCTTACTTATATATTATAATTAAATACTTATTTTTATTTACTTTATATCAATAGAATAATTTTTATTTTAATAATTTCATATAATTTTTTATATAAAATTATTAAAACATATTTTAAATTATTAAATTATTTTTCTACATAACTAAAGTTCAAATATATTAACATTGTGCAAGATGATCCTAAAAATATTTTTTAAGAAATTAATTATTTAATCAAGAAAGAGTCTTATTTTTTGGACTTGCACTTCTATTCGATTTTCATTATAAAATTATACAACCTAAATTTAAAATTTTGAATAATTTTTTATATGATTATAATCGATATATCTCAATACACTTGGATCTTTGCAAATATCATTAAAAAGAATTCCATGTTGATACGAAAAGAATCCAGTAGTCGGGAGTAGTATTTTCTCACATAAAAGATTAATTTGAATTTTTTAATAATTTTTTCGTATGATTAAAATCAATTAATCTTGTAATTCGGGAACGAGTCTCGTTTTCGGGAGTGGTAGTTTTACTGAATTTTTCTAATCCTGACATGCAGATGAATTTCAAATTTTTTTATAATTTTTTCATATGACTAAAATTGATATATCTTAACATCCGTATGGTTGGATCTTCGAAAAAATCATTTTAAAAATTAATCTTGTAAATCGGGAACGAGTCTCATTTCGAGAGTGGTACTTTTACTGAATTTTTCTAATCCTGACATGCAAGATGAATTTCAAATTTTTTAATAATTTTTTCATATGGCTAAAATTGAAATATCTTAACATCCGTACAATTAAATCATCGAAAAAATTATTTTAAAAATTAATCTTGTAAATCGGGAATGAGTCTCATTTTTGGGAGTGGTAGTTTTACTGAATTTTTCTAATCCTGACATGCAAGATGAATTTCAAATTTTTTTATAATTTTTTCATATGACAAAAATTGATATATCTTAACATCCGTTATGGTTGGATCTTCGAAAAAATCATTTTAAAAATTAATCTTGTAAATCGGGAACGAGTCTCGTTTTCGGGAGTGGTACTTTTACTGGATTTTCTAATCCTGAAATGCAAGATGAATTTCAAATTTTTTAATAAATTTTTAATATGGCTAAAATTGATATATCTTAACATCAGTACGGTTGGATGGTCGAAAAAATCATTTTAAAAATTAATCTTGTAAATAGGGACCAAGTCTCTTTTTTGGGAGTAGTACTTTTACTGCATTTTTTTAATCCAATCATGCAAGATGAATTTCAAATTTTTTTATAATTTTTTCATATGACTAAAATTGATATATCTTAACATCTTTATGGTTGGATCTTCGAAAAAATCATTTTAAAATTAAACTTGTAAATCGGGAACGAGTCTCGTTTTCGGGAGTGGTACTTTTACTGCATTTTTCTAATCCTGACATGCAAGATGAATTTCAATTTTTTAATAAATTTTTAATATGGCTAAATTAATATATCTTAACATCCATACGGTTGGATTATTGAAAAAATCATTTTAAAAATTAATCTTGTAAATCGGGAACGAGTTTCGTTGTCGGGAGTGGTACTTTTACTGGATTTTTCTAATCCTGGCATGCAAGATGAATTTCAAATTTTTTAATAATTTTTTCATATGGCTAAAATTAATATATCTTAACCTCAGTATGGTTGGATGGTCGAAAAAATCATTTTAAAAATTAATCTTGTAAATAGGGACCAAGTCTCTTTTTTGGAGTAGTACTTTTACTGCATTTTTCTAATCCAATCATGCAAGATGAATTTCAAATTTTTTAATATTTTTTTCATATTGCTAAAATTGATATATCTTAACATTCGTACAGTTGGATCCTCAAAAAATCATTTTAAAAATTAATCTTGTAAATTGGGAATGAGTCTCGTTGTCGGGAGTTGTACTTTTACTGGATTTTTCTAATCCTGTCATGCAAGATGAATTTCAAATTTTTAATAATTTTTTCATATGGCTAAAAAATTTATATCTTAACATCCGTACGTCTGGATCGGCAAAAAAAATTATTTTAAAAATTAATCTTGTAAATCGGGAAAGAGTCTCGTTTTCGAGAGTTGTACTTTTACTGGATATTTCTAATTCTCACATACAAGATGAATTTCAAATTTTTTTATAATTTTTTCATATGACTAAAATTGATATATCTTAACATCCGTATGGTAGGATCTTCAAAAAAATCATTTTAAAATTTTTCTTGTAAATCGGGAACGAGTCTCATTTTTGGGAGTGGTACTTTTACTGGATTTTTGACATGCAAGATGAATTTCAAAATTTTTAATAAATTTTTAATATGGATAAAATTGATATATCTTAACATCCATAGTATTGGATTTTTGAAAAAATCATATTAAAAATTAATCTTGTAAATCGAGAACGAGTCTCGTTGTCGGGAGTGGTACTTTTACTGGATTTTTCTAATCCTGGCATGCAAGATGAATTTCAAGTTTTTTAATAATTTTTTCATATGGCTAAAATTAATATATCTTAACATCAGTATGGTTGGATGGTCGAAAAAATCATTTTAAAAATTAATCTTGTAAATAGGGACCAAGTCTCTTTTTTTGGAGTAGTACTTTTACTGCATTTTTCTAATCCAATCATGCAAGATGAATTTCAAATTTTTTAATATTTTTTTCATATTGCTAAAATTGATATTTCTTAACATTCGTACAGTTGGATCCTCAAAAAATCCTTTTAAAAATAAATCTTGTAAAGCGGGAATGAGTCTCGTTGTTGGGAGTAGTACTTTTACTGGATTTTTCTAATCGTGTCATGCAAGATGAATTTCAAATTTTTTTAATAATTTTTTCATATGGCTAAAAATTATATCTTAACATCCGTACGTCTGGATCGGCAAAAAAAATATTTTAAAAATTAATCTTGTAAATCGGGAAAGAGTCTCGTTTTCGAGAGTTGTACTTTTACTGGATATTTCTAATTCTCACATACAAGATGAATTTCAAATTTTTTTATAATTTTTTTCATATGACTAAAATTGATATATCTTAACATCCGTATGGTAGGATCTTCGAAAAAATCATTTTAAAATTTTTCTTGTAAATCGGGAACGAGTCTCTATTTTCGGGAGTGGTACTTTTACTGGATTTTTGACATGCAAGATGAATTTCAAAATTTTTAATAAATTTTTAATATGGATAAATTGATATGTCTTAACATCCATACGATTGGATTTTTGAAAAAATCATATTAAAAATTAATCTTGTAAATCGAGAACGAGTCTCGTTGTCGGGAGTGGTACTTTTATTGGATTTTTCTAATCCTGGCATGCAAGATGAATTTCAAAATTTTTAATAATTTTTTTATATGGATGAAATTAATATATCTTAACATCAGTATGGTTGGATGGTCGAAAAAATCATTTAAAAATTAATCTTGTAAATAGGGACCAAGTCTCTTTTTTTTGGAGTAGTACTTTTACTGCATTTTTCTAATCCAATCATGCAAGATGAATTTCAAATTTTTTAATATTTTTTTCATATTGGCTAAAATTGATATATCTTAACATTCGTACAGTTGGATCCTCAAAAAATCATTTTAAAAATTAATCTTGTAAATCGGGAATGAGTCTCGTTGTCGGGTAGTAGTAATTTTACTGGATTTTTCTATCCTGCATGCAAGATGAATTTCAAATTTTTTTAATAATTTTTTCATATGGCTAAAAATTTATATCTTAACATCCGTACGTCTGGATCATCGAAAAAATTATTTTAAAAATTAATCTTGTAAATCGGGAAAGAGTCTCATTGTCGAGAGTTGTACTTTTACTGGATATTTCTAATTTCACATACAAGATGAATTTCAAATTTTTTTATAATTTTTCATATGACTAAAATTGATATATCTTAACATCCGTATGTAGGATCTTCGAAAAAATCATTTTAAATTTATCTTGTAAATCGGGAACGAGTCTCATTTTCGGAGTGGTACGTTTACTGGATTTTTGACATGCAAGATGAATTTCAAAATTTTTAATAATTTTTTAATATGGATAAATTGATATATCTTAACATCATATGATTGGATTTTTGAAAAAAATCATTTTAAAAATTAATCTTGTAAATCGAGAACGAGTCGCGTTGTCGGAGTGGTACTTTTACTGGATTTTTTCTAATCCTCGCATGCAAGATGAATTTCAAATTTTTAATAATTTTTTCATATGGCTAAAAAATTTATATCTTAACATCCGTACGTCTGGATCGCAAAAAAAATATTTTAAAAATTAATCTTGTAAATCGGGAAAGAGTCTCGTTTTTGAGAGTTGTACTTTTACTGGATTTTCTAATCTCACATACAAGATGAATTTCAAATTTTTTATAATTTTTTCATATGACTAAAATTGATATATCTTAACATCCGTATGGTGGATCTTCGAAAAAATCATTTTAAAAATTTTTTGTAAATCGGAACGAGTCTCATTTTGGGAGTGGTACTTTTACTGGATTTTTGACATGCAAGATGAATTTCAAAATTTTTAATAAATTTTTAATCTAAAATTGATATATCTTAACATCCATACGATTGGATTTTTGAAAAAAATCATATTAAAAATTAATCTGTAAATCGAGAACGAGTCTCGTTGTGGGAGTGTACTTTTACTGGATTTTTCTAATCCTGGCATGCAAGATGAATTTCAAATTTTTAATAATTTTTTATATGATAAAATTAATATATCTTAACATCCAGTATGGTTGGATTCGAAAAAATCATTTTAAAAATTAATCTTGTAAATAGGGACCGAGTCTCTTTTTTTGGAGTAGTACTTTTACTGCATTTTTCTAATCCTCATGCAAGATGAATTTCAAATTTTTTAATATTTTTTTATATGCTAAAATTGATATATCTTAACATTCGTACAGTTGGATCCTCAAAAATCATTTTAAAAATTAATCTTGTAAATCGGGAATGAGTCTCGTTGTCGGGAGTAGTATTTTAATGGATTTTCTAATCCTGTCATGCAAGATGAATTTCAAATTTTTTAATAATTTTTTCATTGGCTAAAAATTTATATCTTAACATCGTACGCTGGATCATCGAAAAAATTATTTTAAAAATTAATCTTGTAAATCGGGAAAGAGTCTCGTTTTCGGAGTTGTACTTTTATGGATTTCTAATTTTCACATACAAGATGAATTTCAAATTTTTTATAACTTTTTCATATGACTAAAATTGATATATCTTAACATCCGTATGGTAGGATCTTCGAAAAAATCATTTTAAAAATTATCTTGTAAATCGGGAACGAGTCTCATTTTCGGGAGTGGTACTTTTACTGGATTTTTGACATGCAAGATGAATTTCAAAATTTTTAATAAATTTTAATATGGATAAAATTGATATATCTTAACATCCATACGGTTGGATTTTTGAAAAAAAATTAATCTTGTAAATCGAGAACGAGTCTCGTTGTCGGGAGTGGTACTTTTACTGGATTTTTCTAATCCTGGCATGCAAGATGAATTTCAATTTTTTAATAATTTTTTCATATGGCTAAAATTTATATCTTAACATCCGTACGGTTGGATCGTCGAAAAAATTATTTTAAAAATTAATCTTGTAAATCGGGAAAGAGTCTCATTTTCGGGAGTTGTACTTTTACTGGATTTTTCTAATCCTCACATGCAAGATGAATTTCAAATATTTTTATAATTTTTTCATATGACTAAAATTGATATATCTTAACATCCGTATGGTTGGATCTTCGAAAAAATCATTTTAAAAATTAATTTTGTAAATCGGTAACGAGTCTCATTTTGGGGAGTGGTACTTTTACTGGATTTTTGACATGCAAGATGAATTTCAAAATTTTTAATAAATTTTTAATATGTCTAAAATTGATATATCTTAACATCCATACGGTTCGATTTTTGAAAAAAATCATTTTAAAAATTAACCTTGTAAATCGGGAACGAGTCTCGTTGTCGGGAGTTATACTTTTACTGGATTTTTCTAATCCTGGCATGGAAGATGAATTTCAAATTTTTTAATAATTTTTTCATATTGCTAAAATTGATATATCTTAACATCCGTACGGTTGGATCATCGAAAAAATAATTTTAAAAGTTAATCTTGTAAATAGGGACCGAGTCTCTTTTTCGGGAGTAGTACTTTTACTGGATTTTTCTAATCCTAACATGCAAGATGAATTTCAATTTTTTATAATTTTTATATGGCTAAAATTGATATATCTTAACATTCGTACAGTTGGATCCTCGAAAAATCATTTTAAAAATTAATCTTGTAAATCGGAATGAGTCTCGTTGTCGGGAGTGGTACTTTTAATGGATTTTTCTAATCCTAACATGCAAGATGAATTTCAAATTTTTTAATAATTTTTTCATTTGGCTAAAATTTTTATATCTTAACATCTGTATGGCTGGATCGTCGAAAAAATTATTTTAAAAATTAATCTTGTAAATCGGGAAAGAGTCTCATTTTCGGGAGTTGTACTTTTAATGGATTTTTCTAATCCTCACATGCAAGATGAATTTCAAATTTTTTTATAATTTTTTCATATGACTAAAATTGATATATCTTAACATCCGTATGGTTGGATCTTCGAAAAAATCCTTTTAAAAATTAATCTTGTAAATCGGGAACGAGTCTCATTTTCGGGAGTGGTACTTTTACTGGATTTTTGACATATAAGATGAATTTCAAAATTTTTAATAAATTTTAATATGGATAAAATTGATATATCTTAACATCCATACGGTTGGATTTTTGAAAAAATTAATCTTGTAAATCGGGAACGAGTCTCGTTGTCGGGAGTGGTACTTTTACTGGATTTTTCTAATCCTGGCATGCAAGATAAATTTCAAATTTTTTAATAATTTTTTCATATGGCTAAAATTGATATATCTTAACATCCGTACGGTTGGAACGTCGAAAAAATCATTTTAAAAATTAATCTTGTAAATCGGGAAAGAGTCTCATTTTCGGGAGTTGTACTTTTACTGGATTTTTCTAATCCTCACATGCAAGATGAATTTCAAATATTTTTATAATTTTTTCATATGACTAAAATTGATATATCTTAACATCCGTATGGTTGGATCTTCGAAAAATCATTTTAAAAATTAATTTTGTAAATCGGTAACGAGTCTCATTTTGGGGAGTGGTACTTTTACTGGATTTTTGACATGCAAGATGAATTTCAAAATTTTTAATAAATTTTTAATATGTCTAAAATTGATATATCTTAACATCCATACGTTGGATTTTTGAAAAAATCATTTAAAAATTAACCTTGTAAATCGGGAACGAGTCTCGTTGTGGAGTGTACTTTTACTGGATTTTTCTAATCCTGGCATGAAGATGAATTTCAAATTTTTTAATAATTTTTTATATGCAAAATTGATATATCTTAACATCCGTACGGTTGGATCATCGAAAAAATAATTTTAAAAATTAATCTTGTAAATAGGGACCGAGTCTCTTTTTGGAGTAGTACTTTTACTGATTTTTCTAATCCTAACATGCAAGATGAATTTCAATTTTTTAATAATTTTTTATATGCTAAAATTGATATATCTTAACATTCGTACAGTTGGATCCTCAAAAATCATTTTAAAAATTAATCTTGTAAATCGGGAATGAGTCTCGTTGTCGGGAGTAGTACTTTTAATGGATTTTTCTAATCCTCATGCAAGATGAATTTCAAATTTTTTAATAATTTTTTCATTGGCTAAAATTTATATCTTAACATCGTACGCTGGATCGTCGAAAAAATTATTTTAAAAATTAATCTTGTAAATCGGGAAAGAGTCTCTTTTGGAGTTGTACTTTTAATGGATTTTCTAATTCACATACAAGATGAATTTCAAATTTTTTTATAATTTTTTCATATGACTAAAATTGATATATCTTAACATCCGTATGGTTGGATCTTCGAAAAAATCCTTTTAAAAATTATCTTGTAAATCGGGAACGAGTCTCATTTTGGGAGTGGTACTTTTACTGGATTTTTGACAAGATGAATTTCAAAATTTTTAATAAATTTTAATATGGATAAAATTGATATATCTTAACATCCATACGGTTGGATTTTGAAAAAAAAAATTAATCTTGTAAATCGGGAACGAGTCTCGTTGTCGGGAGTGGTACTTTTACTGGATTTTTCTAATCCTGGCATGCAAGATAAATTTCAAATTTTTTAATAATTTTTTCATATGGCTAAAATTTATATCTTAACATCCGTACGGTGGAACGTCGAAAAAATTATTTTAAAAATTAATCTTGTAAATCGGGAAAGAGTCTCATTTTCGGGAGTTGTACTTTTACTGGATTTTTCTAATCCTCACATGCAAGATGAATTTCAAATATTTTTATAATTTTTTCATATGACTAAAATTGATATATCTTAACATCCGTATGGTTGGATCTTCGAAAAAATCATTTTAAAAATTAATTTTGTAAATCGGTAACGAGTCTCATTTTGGGGATGGTACTTTTACTGGATTTTTGACATGCAAGATGAATTTCAAAATTTTTAATAAATTTTTAATATGTCTAAAATTGATATATCTTAACATCCATACGGTTCGATTTTTGAAAAAAATCATTTTAAAAATTAACCTTGTAAATCGGGAACGAGTCTCGTTGTCGGGAGTTGTACTTTTACTGGATTTTTCTAATCCTGCATGGAAGATGAATTTCAAATTTTTAATAATTTTTTCATATTGCTAAAATTGATATATCTTAACATCCGTACGGTTGGATCATCGAAAAAATAATTTTAAAATTAATCTTGTAAATAGGGACCGAGTCTCTTTTTCGGGAGTAGTACTTTTACTGGATTTTTCTAATCCTAACATGCAAGATGAATTTCAATTTTTTTAATAATTTTTTATATGGCTAAAATTGATATATCTTAACATTCGTACAGTTGGATCCTCGAAAAATCATTTTAAAAATTAATCTTGTAAATCGGGAATGAGTCTCGTTGTCGGGAGTGGTACTTTTAATGGATTTTTCTAATCCTGACATGCAAGATGAATTTCAAATTTTTTAATAATTTTTTCATTTGGCTAAAATTTTTATATCTTAACATCTGTACGGCTGGATCGTCGAAAAAATTATTTTAAAAATTAATCTTGTAAATCGGGAAAGAGTCTCATTTTCGGGAGTTGTACTTTTAATGGATTTTTCTAATCCTCACATGCAAGATGAATTTCAAATTTTTTTATAATTTTTTCATATGACTAAAATTGATATATCTTAACATCCGTATGGTTGGATCTTCGAAAAAATCATTTTAAAAATTAATTTTGTAAATCGGTAACGAGTCTCATTTTGGGGAGTGGTACTTTTACTGGATTTTTGACATGCAAGATGAATTTCAAAATTTTTAATAAATTTTTAATATGTCTAAAATTGATATATCTTAACATCCATACGGTTCGATTTTTGAAAAAAATCATTTTAAAAATTAACCTTGTAAATCGGGAACGAGTCTCGTTGTCAGGAGTTGTACTTTTACTGGATTTTTCTAATCCTGGCATGGAAGATGAATTTCAAATTTTTTAATAATTTTTTCATATTGCTAAAATTGATATATCTTAACATCCGTACGGTTGGATCATCGAAAAAATAATTTTAAAAATTAATCTTGTAAATAGGGACCGAGTCTTTTTCGGGAGTAGTACTTTTACTGGATTTTTCTAATCCTAACATGCAAGATGAATTTCAATTTTTTTAATAATTTTTTATATGGCTAAAATTGATATCTTAACATTCGTACAGTTGGATCCTCGAAAAATCATTTTAAAAATTAATCTTGTAAATCGGGAATGAGTCTCGTTGTCGGGAGTGGTACTTTTAATGGATTTTTCTAATCCTGACATGCAAGATGAATTTCAAATTTTTAATAATTTTTTCATTTGGCTAAAATTTTTATATCTTAACATCTGTACGGCTGGATCGTCGAAAAAATTATTTTAAAAATTAATCTTGTAAATCGGGAAAGAGTCTCATTTCGGGAGTTGTACTTTTAATGGATTTTTCTAATCCTCACATGCAAGATGAATTTCAAATTTTTTATAATTTTTTCATATGACTAAAATTGATATATCTTAACATCCGTATGGTTGGATCTTCGAAAAAATCCTTTTAAAAATTAATCTTGTAAATCGGGAACGAGTCTCATTTTGGGAGTGGTACTTTTACTGGATTTTTGACATATAAGATGAATTTCAAAATTTTTAATAAATTTTAATATGGATAAAATTGATATATCTTAACATCCATACGGTTGGATTTTTGAAAAAATTAATCTTGTAAATCGGGAACGAGTCTCGTTGTCGGGAGTGGTACTTTACTGGATTTTTCTAATCCTGGCATGCAAGATAAATTTCAAATTTTTTAATAATTTTTTCATATGGCTAAATTGATATATCTTAACATCCGTACGGTTGGAACGTCGAAAAAATCATTTTAAAAATTAATCTTGTAAATCGGGAAAGAGTCTCATTTTCGGGAGTGTACTTTTACTGGATTTTTCTAATCCTCACATGCAAGATGAATTTCAAATTTTTATAATTTTTTCATATGACTAAAATTGATATATCTTAACATCCGTATGGTTGGATCTTCGAAAAATCATTTTAAAAATAATTTGTAAATCGGTAACGAGTCTCATTTTGGGGAGTGGTACTTTTACTGGATTTTTGACATGCAAGATGAATTTCAAAATTTTTAATAAATTTTTAATATGTCTAAAATTGATATATCTTAAATCCATACGGTTCGATTTTTGAAAAAATCATTTTAAAAATTAACCTTGTAAATCGGGAACGAGTCTCGTTGTGAGGAGTTGTACTTTTACTGGATTTTTCTAATCCTGGCATGGAAGATGAATTTCAAATTTTTTAATAATTTTTTCATATTGCTAAAATTGATATATCTTAACATCCGTGGTTGGATCATCGAAAAAATAATTTTAAAAATTAATCTTGTAAATAGGGACCGAGTCTTTTTCGGAGTAGTACTTTTACTGGATTTTTCTAATCCTAACATGCAAGATGAATTTCAATTTTTTTAATAATTTTTTATATGGCTAAAATTGATATATCTTAACATTCGTACAGTTGGATCCTCGAAAAATCATTTTAAAAATTAATCTTGTAAATCGGGAATGAGTCTCGTTGGGGAGTGGTACTTTTAATGGATTTTTCTAATCCTGACATGCAAGATGAATTTCAAATTTTTTAATAATTTTTTCATTTGGCTAAAATTTTTATATCTTAACATCTGTACGGCTGGATCGTCGAAAAAATTATTTTAAAAATTAATCTTGTAAATCGGAAAGAGTCTCATTTTCGGGAGTTGTACTTTTAATGGATTTTTCTAATCCTCACATGCAAGATGAATTTCAAATTTTTTTATAATTTTTTCATATGACTAAAATTGATATATCTTAACATCCGTATGGTTGGATCTTCGAAAAAATCCTTTTAAAAATAATCTTGTAAATCGGGAACGAGTCTCATTTTGGGAGTGGTACTTTTACTGGATTTTTGACATGTAAGATGAATTTCAAAATTTTTAATAAATTTTAATATGGATAAAATTGATATATCTTAACATCCATACGGTTGGATTTTTGAAAAAATTAATCTTGTAAATCGGGAACGAGTCTCGTTGTCGGGAGTGGTACTTTTACTGGATTTTTCTAATCCTGGCATGCAAGATAAATTTCAAATTTTTTAATAATTTTTTCATATGGCTAAAATTTATATCTTAACATCCGTACGGCTGAATCGTCGAAAAAATATTTTAAAAATAATCTTGTAAATCGGGAAAGAGTCTCGTTTTCGGGAGTTGTACTTTTACTGGATTTTTCTAATCTCATATGCAAGATGAATTTCAAATTTTTTATAATTTTTCATATGACTAAAATTGATATATCTTAACATCGTATGGTGGATCTTCGAAAAATCATTTTAAAAATTTTCTTGTAAATCGGAACGAGTCTCATTTTGGGGAGTGGTACTTTACTGGATTTTTGACATGCAAGATGAATTTCAAAATTTTTAATAAATTTTTAATATGTCTAAAATTGATATATCTTAACATCCATACGGTTGGATTTTTGAAAAAATCATTTAAAAATTAATCTTGTAATCGGGAACGAGTCTCGTTGTGGGAGTGTACTTTTACTGGATTTTTCTAATCCTGGCATGAAGATGAATTTCAAATTTTTAATAATTTTTTCATATGCTAAAATTATATATCTTAACATCGTATGGTTGTTAAAAATTAATCTTGTAAATAGGGACCGAGTCTCTTTTTCGGGAGTAGTACTTTTACTGGATTTTTCTAATCCAACATGCAAGATGAATTTCAATTTTTTAATATTTTTTATATGCTAAAATTGATATATCTTAACATTCGTACAGTTGGATCCTCAAAAATCATTTTAAAAATTAATCTTGTAAATCGGGAATGAGTCTCGTTGTCGGGAGTGGTACTTTTAATGGATTTTTCTAATCCTGCATGCAAGATGAATTTCAAATTTTTTAATAATTTTTTCATTGGCTAAAATTTATCTTAACATCTGTACGCTGGATATCGAAAAAATTATTTTAAAATTAATCTTGTAAATCGGGAAAGAGTCTCGTTTTCGGAGTTGTACTTTTAATGGATTTTTCTAATTCACATGCAAGATGAATTTCAAATTTTTTTATAATTTTTTCATATGACTAAAATTGATATATCTTAACATCCGTATGGTTGGATCTTCGAAAAAATCCTTTTAAAATTAATCTTGTAAATCGGGAACGAGTCTCATTTTCGGGAGTGGTACTTTTTATGGATTTTTGACATAAGATGAATTTCAAAATTTTTAATAAATTTTTAATATGGATAAAATTGATATATCTTAACATCCATACGGATTTTTGAAAAAAATCATTTTAAAAATTAATCTTGTAAATCGGAACGAGTCTCGTTGTCGGGAGTGGTACTTTTACTGGATTTTTCTAATCCTGGCATGCAAGATAAATTTCAAATTTTTTAATAATTTTTTCATATGGCTAAAAATTTATATCTTAACATCCGTACGGTTGGACGTCGAAAAAAAATTTTAAAAATTAATCTTGTAAATCGGGAAAGAGTCTCATTTTCGGGAGTTGTACTTTTACTGGATTTTTCTAATCCTCACATGCAAGATGAATTTCAAATATTTTTATAATTTTTCATATGACTAAAATTGATATATCTTAACATCCGTATGGTTGGATCTTCGAAAAAATCATTTTAAAAATTAATTTTGTAAATCGGTAACGAGTCTCATTTTGGGGATGGTACTTTTACTGGTTTTTGACATGCAAGATGAATTTCAAAATTTTTAATAAATTTTTAATATGTCTAAAATTGATATATCTTAACATCCATACGGTTCGATTTTTGAAAAAAATCATTTTAAAAATTAACCTTGTAAATCGGGAACGAGTCTCGTTGTCGGAGTTGTACTTTTACTGGATTTTTCTAATCCTAGCATGGAAGATGAATTTCAAATTTTTTAATAATTTTTCATATTGCTAAAATGATATATCTTAACATCGTACGGTTGGATCATCGAAAAAATAATTTTAAAAATTAATCTTGTAAATAGGGAACGAGTCTCTTTTCGGGAGTAGTACTTTTACTGGATTTTTAACAAATAAGATGAATTTCAATTTTTAATAATTTTATATGGCTAAAATTGATATATCTTAACATTCGTACAGTGGATTTTTAAAAAATTAATCTTGTAAATCGGGAACGAGTCTCGTTGTCGGGGAGTGGTTTTACTGGATTTTTCTAATCCTGACATGCAAGATAAATTTCAAATTTTTAATAATTTTTTCATTGGCTAAAATTTTTATATTAACCGTACGGCTGATCGTCGAAAAAATTATTTTAAAAATTAATCTTGTAAATCGGGAAGAACGGAAAGAGTCTCATTTTCGAGAGTTGTACTTTTATGGATATTTCTAATTCTCACATACAAGATGAATTTCAAATTTTTTATATTTTTTATATGACTAAAATTGATATATCTTAACATCTGTATGGTAGGATCTTCGAAAAATCATTTTTAAAATTTTCTTGAAATCGGCGAACGAGTCTCATTTTCGGGAGTGGTACTTTACTGGATTTTTGCATGCAAGATGAATTTCAAAATTTTTAATAAATTTTTAATATAGGATAAAATTGATATAT
This sequence comes from Apium graveolens, assembly GCF_009905375.1. NCBI lineage: Eukaryota > Viridiplantae > Streptophyta > Magnoliopsida > Apiales > Apiaceae > Apium > Apium graveolens. The sequence goes on from NW_027420190.1 coordinate 18,046, forward strand.
CTTAACATCATACGATTGGATTTTTGAAAAAATCATATTAAAATTAATCTTGTAATTCGAGAACGAGTCTCGTTGTGGAGTGGTACTTTTATTGGATTTTTCTAATCCTGGCATGCAAGATGAATTTCAAAATTTTTAATAATTTTTTCATATGGCTAAATTGATATATCTTAACATCCGTACGGTTGGTAAAAAATTTTAATCTTGTAAATAGGGACCGAGTCTCTTTTGGAGTAGTACTTTTACTGGATTTTTCTAATCCTAACATGCAAGATGAATTTCAATTTTTTATAATTTTTATATGGCTAAAATTGATATATCTTAACATTCGTACAGTTGGATCCTCGAAAAATCATTTTAAAAATTAATCTTGTAAATCGGAATGAGTCTCGTTGTCGGGAGTGGTATTTCTGGATTTTATTTAATATCATGCAAGATGAATTTCAAATTTTTAATAATTTTTTCATTGGCTAAAATTTTATATCTTAACATCGTACGCTGGATCATCGAAAAAATTATTTTAAAAATTAATCTTGTAAATCGGGAAAGAGTCTCTTTTCGGAGTTGTACTTTTATGGATTTTCTAATCCTCACATGCAAGATGAATTTCAAATTTTTTTATAATTTTTTCATATGACTAAAATTGATATATCTTAACATCCGTATGGTTGGATCTTCGAAAAAATCCTTTTAAAAATTAATCTTGTAAATCGGGAACGAGTCTCATTTTCGGGAGTGGTACTTTTACTGGATTTTTGACATGAAGATGAATTTCAAAATTTTTAATAAATTTTAATATGGATAAAATTGATATATCTTAACATCCATAGTTGGATTTTGAAAAATCATTTTAAAAATTAATCTTGTAAATCGGGAACGAGTCTCGTTGTCGGGAGTGGTACTTTTACTGGATTTTTCTAATCCTGGCATGCAAGAAATTTCAAATTTTTTAATAATTTTTCATATGGCTAAAATTTATATCTTAACATCCGTACGGTTGGATCGTCGAAAAAATTATTTTAAAAATTAATCTTGTAAATCGGGAAAGAGTCTCATTTTGGGAGTTGTACTTTTACTGGATTTTCTAATCCTCACATGCAAGATGAATTTCAAATATTTTTATAATTTTTTCATATGACTAAAATTGATATATCTTAACATCCGTATGGTTGGATCTTCGAAAAAATCATTTTAAAAATTAATTTTGTAAATCGGTAACGAGTCTCATTTTGGGGAGTGGTACTTTTACTGGATTTTTGACATGCAAGATGAATTTCAAAATTTTTAATAAATTTTTAATATGTCTAAAATTGATATATCTTAACATCCATACGGTTCGATTTTTGAAAAAAATCATTTTAAAAATTAACCTTGTAAATCGGGAACGAGTCTCGTTGTCGGGAGTGTACTTTTACTGGATTTTTCTAATCCTGGCATGGAAGATGAATTTCAAATTTTTAATAATTTTTTCATATTGCTAAAATTGATATATCTTAACATCCGTACGGTTGGATCATCGAAAAAATAATTTTAAAAATTAATCTTGTAAATAGGGACCGAGTCTCTTTTTCGGGAGTAGTACTTTTACTGGATTTTTCTAATCCTAACATGCAAGATGAATTTCAATTTTTTAATAATTTTTTATATGGCTAAAATTGATATATCTTAACATTCGTACAGTTGGATCCTCGAAAAATCATTTTAAAAATTAATCTTGTAAATCGGGAATGAGTCTCGTTGTCGGGAGTGGTACTTTTAATGGATTTTTCTAATCCTGACATGCAAGATGAATTTCAAATTTTTAATAATTTTTCATTTGGCTAAAATTTTTATATCTTAACATCTGTACGGCTGGATCGTCGAAAAAATTATTTTAAAAATTAATCTTGTAAATCGGGAAAGAGTCTCATTTTCGGGAGTTGTACTTTTAATGGATTTTCTAATCCCACATGCAAGATGAATTCAAATTTTTTTATAATTTTTTCATATGACTAAAATTGATATATCTTAACATCCGTATGGTTGGATCTTCGAAAAAATCCTTTTAAAAATTAATCTTGTAAATCGGGAACGAGTCTCATTTTCGGGAGTGGTACTTTTACTGGATTTTTGACATATAAGATGAATTTCAAAATTTTTAATAAATTTTAATATGGATAAAATTGATATATCTTAACATCCATACGGTTGGATTTTTGAAAAAATTAATCTTGTAAATCGGGAACGAGTCTCGTTGTCGGGAGTGGTACTTTTACTGGATTTTTCTAATCCTGGCATGCAAGATAAATTTCAAATTTTTTAATAATTTTTTCATATGGCTAAAATTGATATATCTTAACATCCGTACGGTTGGAACGTCGAAAAAATTTTTAAAAATTAATCTTGTAAATCGGGAAAGAGTCTCATTTTCGGGAGTTGTACTTTTACTGGATTTTTCTAATCCTCACATGCAAGATGAATTTCAAATATTTTTATAATTTTTCATATGAAAATTGATATATCTTAACATCCGTATGGTTGGATCTTCGAAAAAATCATTTTAAAAATTAATTTTGTAATCGGTAACGAGTCTCATTTTGGGGAGTGGTACTTTTACTGGATTTTTGACATGCAAGATGAATTTCAAAATTTTTAATAAATTTTTAATATGTCTAAAATTGATATATCTTAACATCCATACGGTTCGATTTTTGAAAAAATCATTTTAAAAATTAACCTTGTAAATCGGGAACGAGTCTCGTTGTCAGGAGCTGTACTTTTACTGGATTTTTCTAATCCTGGCATGGAAGATGAATTTCAAATTTTTAATAATTTTTTCATATTGCTAAAATTGATATATCTTAACATCCGTACGGTTGGATCATCGAAAAAATAATTTTAAAAATTAATCTTGTAAATAGGGACCGAGTCTCTTTTCGGAGTAGTACTTTTACTGGATTTTTCTAATCCTAACATGCAAGATGAATTTCAATTTTTTAATAATTTTTTATATGGCTAAAATTGATATATCTTAACATTCGTACAGTTGGATCCTCGAAAAATCATTTTAAAAATTAATCTTGTAAATCGGGAATGAGTCTCGTTGTCGGGAGTGGTACTTTTAATGGATTTTTCTAATCCTGACATGCAAGATGAATTTCAAATTTTTTAATAATTTTTTCATTTGGCTAAAATTTTTATATCTTAACATCTGTACGGCTGGATCGTCGAAAAAATTATTTTAAAATTAATCTTGTAAATCGGGAAAGAGTCTCATTTTCGGGAGTTGTACTTTTAATGGATTTTTCTAATCCTCACATGCAAGATGAATTTCAAATTTTTTTATAATTTTTTCATATGACTAAAATTGATATATCTTAACATCCGTATGGTTGGATCTTCGAAAAAATCCTTTTAAAAATTAATCTTGTAAATCGGGAACGAGTCTCATTTTGGGAGTGGTACTTTTACTGGATTTTTGACATATAAGATGAATTTCAAATTTTAATAAATTTTAATATGGATAAAATTGATATATCTTAACATCCATACGGTTGGATTTTTGAAAAAATTAATCTTGTAAATCGGGAACGAGTCTCGTTGTCGGGAGTGGTACTTTTACTGGATTTTTCTAATCCTGGCATGCAAGATAAATTTCAAATTTTTTAATAATTTTTTCATATGGCTAAAATTGATATATCTTAACATCCGTACGGTTGGAACGTCGAAAAAATTATTTTAAAAATTAATCTTGTAAATCGGGAAAGAGTCTCATTTTCGGGAGTTGTACTTTTACTGGATTTTTCTAATCCTCACATGCAAGATGAATTTCAAATATTTTTATAATTTTTTCATATGACTAAAATTGATATATCTTAACATCCGTATGGTTGGATCTTCGAAAAATCATTTTAAAAATTAATTTTGTAAATCGGTAACGAGTCTCATTTTGGGGAGTGGTACTTTTACTGGATTTTTGACATGCAAGATGAATTTCAAAATTTTTAATAAATTTTTAATATGTCTAAAATTGATATATCTTAACATCCATACGGTTCGATTTTTGAAAAAAATCATTTTAAAAATTAACCTTGTAAATCGGGAACGAGTCTCGTTGTGAGGAGTTGTACTTTTACTGGATTTTTCTAATCCTAGCATGGAAGATGAATTTCAAATTTTTTAATAATTTTTTCATATTGCTAAAATTGATATATCTTAACATCCGTACGGTTGGATCATCGAAAAATAATTTTAAAAATTAATCTTGTAAATAGGGACCGAGTCTCTTTTTCGGGAGTAGTACTTTTACTGGATTTTTCTAATCCTAACATGCAAGATGAATTTCAATTTTTTTAATAATTTTTATATGGCTAAAATTGATATATCTTAACATTCGTACAGTTGGATCCTCGAAAAATCATTTTAAAAATTAATCTTGTAAATCGGGAATGAGTCTCGTTGTCGGGAGTGGTACTTTTAATGGATTTTCTAATCCTGACATGCAAGATGAATTTCAAATTTTTAATAATTTTTTCATTTGGCTAAAATTTTTATATCTTAACATCTGTACGGCTGGATCGTCGAAAAAATTATTTTAAAAATTAATCTTGTAAATCGGGAAAGAGTCTCATTTTCGGGAGTTGTACTTTTAATGGATTTTTCTAATCCTCACATGCAAGATGAAATTCAAATTTTTTTATAATTTTTTCATATGACTAAAATTGATATATCTTAACATCCGTATGGTTGGATCTTCGAAAAAATCCTTTTAAAATTAATCTTGTAAATCGGGAACGAGTCTCATTTTCGGGAGTGGTACTTTTACTGGATTTTGACATATAAGATGAATTTCAAAATTTTAATAAATTTTAATATGGATAAAATTGATATATCTTAACATCCATACGGTTGGATTTTTGAAAAAATTAATCTTGTAAATCGGGAACGAGTCTCGTTGTCGGGAGTGGTACTTTTACTGGATTTTTCTAATCCTGGCATGCAAGATAAATTTCAAATTTTTTAATAATTTTTTCATATGGCTAAAATTGATATATCTTAACATCCGTACGGTTGGAACGTCGAAAAAATCATTTTAAAAATTAATCTTGTAAATCGGGAAAGAGTCTCATTTTCGGGAGTTGTACTTTTACTGGATTTTTCTAATCCTCACATGCAAGATGAATTTCAAATATTTTTATAATTTTTCATATGACTAAAATTGATATATCTTAACATCCGTATGGTTGGATCTTCGAAAAAATCATTTTAAAAATTAATTTTGTAAATCGGTAACGAGTCTCATTTTGGGGAGTGGTACTTTTACTGGATTTTTGACATGCAAGATGAATTTCAAAATTTTTAATAAATTTTTAATATGTCTAAAATTGATATATCTTAACATCCATACGGTTCGATTTTTGAAAAAAATCATTTAAAAATTAACCTTGTAAATCGGGAACGAGTCTCGTTGTCAGGAGGGTTGTACTTTTACTGGATTTTTCTAATCCTGGCATGGAAGATGAATTTCAAATTTTTTAATAATTTTTTCATATTGCTAAAATTGATATATCTTAACATCCGTACGGTTGGATCATCGAAAAAATAATTTTAAAAATTAATCTTGTAAATAGGGACCGAGTCTCTTTTCGGGAGTAGTACTTTTACTGGATTTTTCTAATCCTAACATGCAAGATGAATTTCAATTTTTTTAATAATTTTTTATATGGCTAAAATTGATATATCTTAACATTCGTACAGTTGGATCCTCGAAAAATCATTTTAAAAATTAATTGTAAATCGGGAATGAGTCTCGTTGTCGGGAGTGGTACTTTTAATGGATTTTTCTAATCCTGACATGCAAGATGAATTTCAAATTTTTTAATAATTTTTTCATTTGGCTAAAATTTTTATATCTTAACATCTGTACGGCTGGATCGTCGAAAAATTATTTTAAAAATTAATCTTGTAAATCGGGAAAGAGTCTCATTTTCGGGAGTTGTACTTTTAATGGATTTTTCTAATCCTCACATGCAAGATGAATTTCAAATTTTTTTATAATTTTTTCATATGACTAAAATTGATATATCTTAACATCCGTATGGTTGGATCTTCGAAAAAATCCTTTTAAAAATTAATCTTGTAAATCGGGAACGAGTCTCATTTTGGGAGTGGTACTTTTACTGGATTTTTGACATATAAGATGAATTTCAAAATTTTTAATAAATTTTAATATGGATAAAATTGATATATCTTAACATCCATACGGTTGGATTTTTGAAAAATTAATCTTGTAAATCGGGAACGAGTCTCGTTGTCGGGAGTGGTACTTTTACTGGATTTTTCTAATCCTGGCATGCAAGATAAATTTCAAATTTTTTAATAATTTTTTCATATGGCTAAAATTGATATATCTTAACATCCGTACGGTTGGAACGTCGAAAAAATATTTTAAAAATTAATCTTGTAAATCGGGAAAGAGTCTCATTTTCGGGAGTTGTACTTTTACTGGATTTTTCTAATCCTCACATGCAAGATGAATTTCAAATATTTTTATAATTTTTTCATATGACTAAAATTGATATATCTTAACATCCGTATGGTTGGATCTTCGAAAAATCATTTTAAAAATTAATTTTGTAAATCGGTAACGAGTCTCATTTTGGGGAGTGGTACTTTTACTGGATTTTTGACATGCAAGATGAATTTCAAAATTTTTAATAAATTTTTAATATGTCTAAAATTGATATATCTTAACATCCATACGGTTCGATTTTTGAAAAAATCATTTTAAAAATTAACCTTGTAAATCGGGAACGAGTCTCGTTGTGAGGAGTTGTACTTTTACTGGATTTTTCTAATCCTAGCATGGAAGATGAATTTCAAATTTTTTAATAATTTTTTCATATTGCTAAAATTGATATATCTTAACATCCGTACGGTTGGATCATCGAAAAAATAATTTTAAAAATTAATCTTGTAAATAGGGACCGAGTCTCTTTTTCGGGAGTAGTACTTTTACTGGATTTTTCTAATCCTAACATGCAAGATGAATTTCAATTTTTTTAATAATTTTTATATGGCTAAAATTGATATATCTTAACATTCGTACAGTTGGATCCTCGAAAAATCATTTTAAAATTAATCTTGTAAATCGGGAATGATCGTTGTCGGGAGTGGTACTTTTAATGGATTTTTCTGATCCTGACATGCAAGATGAATTTCAAATTTTTTAATAATTTTTTCATTTGGCTAAAATTTTTATATCTTAACATCTGTACGGCTGGATCGTCGAAAAATTATTTTAAAAATTAATCTTGTAAATCGGGAAAGAGTCTCATTTTCGGGAGTTGTACTTTTAATGGATTTTCTAATCCTCACATGCAAGATGAATTCAAATTTTTTTATAATTTTTTCATATGACTAAAATTGATATATCTTAACATCGTATGGTTGGATCTTCGAAAAAATCCTTTTAAAAATTAATCTTGTAAATCGGGAACGAGTCTCATTTTCGGGAGTGGTACTTTTACTGGATTTTTGACATATAAGATGAATTTCAAAATTTTTAATAAATTTAATATGGATAAAATTGATATATCTTAACATCCATACGGTTGGATTTTTGAAAAAATTAATCTTGTAAATCGGGAACGAGTCTCGTTGTCGGGAGTGGTATTTACTGGATTTTTCTAATCCTGGCATGCAAGATAAATTTCAAATTTTTTAATAATTTTTTCATATGGCTAAAATTGATATATCTTAACATCCGTACGGTTGGAACGTCGAAAAAATATTTTAAAAATTAATCTTGTAAATCGGGAAAGAGTCTCATTTTCGGGAGTTGTACTTTTACTGGATTTTTCTAATCCTCACATGCAAGATGAATTTCAAATTTTTATAATTTTTTCATATGACTAAAATTGATATCTTAACATCCGTATGGTTGGATCTTCGAAAAAATCATTTTAAAAATTAATTTTGTAAATCGGTAACGAGTCTCATTTTGGGGAGTGGTACTTTTACTGGATTTTTGACATGCAAGATGAATTTCAAAATTTTTAATAAATTTTTAATATGTCTAAAATTGATATATCTTAACATCCATACGGTTCGATTTTTGAAAAAAATCATTTTAAAAATTAACCTTGTAAATCGGGAACGAGTCTCGTTGTGAGGAGTTGTACTTTTACTGGATTTTTCTAATCCTCGCATGGAAGATGAATTTCAAATTTTTAATAATTTTTTCATATTGCTAAAATTGATATATCTTAACATCCGTACGGTTGGATCATCGAAAAAATAATTTTAAAAATTAATCTTGTAAATAGGGACCGAGTCTCTTTTTCGGGAGTAGTACTTTTACTGGACTTTTTCTAATCCTAACATGCAAGATGAATTTCAATTTTTTAATAATTTTTATATGGCTAAAATTGATATATCTTAACATTCGTACATGGATCCTCGAAAAATCATTTTAAAAATTAATCTTGTAAATCGGGAATGAGTCTCGTTGTCGGGAGTGGTACTTTTAATGGATTTTTCTAATCCTAACATGCAAGATGAATTTCAAATTTTTTAATAATTTTTTCATTTGGCAAAATTTTATATCTTAACATGACGGCTGGATCATCGAAAAAATTATTTTAAAAATTAATCTGTAAATCGGGAAAGAGTCTCATTTTCGGGAGTTGTACTTTTAATGGATTTTTCTAATCCTCACATGCAAGATGAATTTCAAATTTTTTTATAATTTTTTCATATGACTAAAATTGATATATCTTAACATCGTATGGTTGGATCTTCGAAAAAATCCTTTTAAAAATTAATCTGGTAATAATCGGGACGAACGAGTCTCTTTTGGGAGTGGTACTTTTACTGGATTTTTGACATATAGATGAATTTCAAAATTTTTAATAAATTTTAATATGGATAAAATTGATATATCTTAACATCCATACGGTTGGATTTTTGAAAAAATTAATCTTGTAAATCGGGAACGAGTCTCGTTGTCGGAGTGGTACTTTTACTGGATTTTTCTAATCCTGGCATGCAAGATAAATTTCAAATTTTTTAATAATTTTTTCATATGGCTAAAATTGATATATCTTAACATCCGTACGGTTGGAACGTCGAAAAAAATCATTTTAAAAATTAATCTTGTAAATGGAAAGAGTCTCATTTTCGGGAGTGTACTTTTACTGGATTTTTCTAATCCTCACATGCAAGATGAATTTCAATTATTTTTATATTTTTTCATAGACTAAAATTGATATATCTTAACATCGTAGTTGGATCTTCGAAAAATCATTTTAAAAATTAATTTGTAAATC
>NW_027420191.1:0-26540 GCF_009905375.1 Apium graveolens
TATATGATGTTAACATGTTAATTGTTGTATATATGGTGTAAAGTGACTTTATAGGGTGCAAAGTGACTCTAATATGGGAAATTGACTTAAATGGTTGATTAGAACCAAATGTGGAACAAAATTGACTGTATGAAAGTGAAACTAAGATGTGGTAAAAGGATGTCAAATTGGATGTATATAATGTAACATGTTAATTATACAAATAGATTGTGGAAAGTGACTCATATAGGGTGCAAATAACTCTAAATGGTAAAAGTGTTACATGGTTAATTAGAACCAAAATGTGGACCAAAATTAACTTGTATGAATGTGGCACTAAGAGGTTGTAAAAGGATTTCTATTGCATGTACATGATGTTAACACGTTAATTGTACCGATATATGATAAGTGACTCTTATAAGGTGCAAAGTGACTCTATATGGTGAGAAGTCACTTATATGATGTTAGAGCCAAAATGTGGCCTAAAATTGACTTGTAAGAAAGGGGTACCAAGAAGTTGTTAAAGGATGTCTAATTGCATGTACATGATGTAAACATGTTAATTGTATCAATATATGGTGGCAAGTGACTCTTATAGGGTGCAAAAGTGACTCTAATATGGTGAAAGTGACTTACATGGTTGATTAGAGCCAAAATGTGGAACAAAATTAACTTGTATGAAAGTGACATTAATAGGTGGAAAAGGATGTCAAATTGGATGTATATGATGTAACATGTTTAATTGTTGTATATTGGTGGAAAGGACTTTAATATGGTGAAAAGTGACTTACATGGTTAATTAGAACCAAAATGTGTAACAAAATTGACCGTATGAAAGTGAAACTAAGTGGTGGTAAAAGAAGTCAAATTGGATGTATATGATAGTTAACATGTTAATTTTACAAATAGATTGTGGAAAGTGACTCATATAGGGTGCAAAATGACTCTAATATGGTGAAAAGTGAGTTACATGGTAATTAGAACCAAAATGTGGACCAAATTGACTTGTATGAATGTGGCATAAGGTTGTAAAAGGATTTCTAATTGCATATACATGATGAACATGTTATTGTACCAATATATGATGGCAAGTGACTCTTAAAGTGACTCTAATATGGTGAGAAGTCACCTACTTGATTGATTAGAGCCAAAATCTGGCCCAAAATTGACTTGTCGAAAGGGGTACCAAGAAGTTTGTAAAGGATGTCTAATTGCATGTACATGATTGTAAACATGTTAATTGTATCAATATATGGTGGCAAGTGATATTATAGGGTGCAAAGTGACTCTAATATGGTGAAAAGTGACTTACATGGTGATTAGAGCCAAAATGTGGAACAAAATTAACTTGTATGAAAGTGACCTTAAAGGTGGTAAAAGGATGTCAAATGGATGTATATGAGTTAACATGTTAATTGTTGTATATTGGTGGAAAGTGACTTAATATGGTGAAAAGTGACTTACATGGTTAACTAGAAACCAAAATGTGTAACAAAATTGACCTGTATGAAAGTGAAACTAAGTGGTGGTAAAAGGAAGTCAAATTGGATGGATATGATGTTAACATGTTAATTTTACAAATAGATTGTGGAAAGTGATCATATAGGTGCAAAATGACTCTAATATGGTGAAAAGTGAGTTACATGTTAATTAGACAACCAAAAGTGGACCAAAATTGACTTGTATGAATGTGGCACTAAGGGTTGTAAAGGATTTCTAATTGCATATACATGATGAACATGTTAATTGTACCAATATAGATGGCAAGTGACTCTAAGTGGACTCTATATGGTGAAAAGTCACCTACTTGATTGGTTAGAGCCAAAATCTGGCCCAAAATTGACTTGTCGAAAGGGGTACCAAGAAGTTGTTAAGGATGTTAATTGCATGTACATGATGTAAACATGTTAATTGTATCAATATATGGTGGCAAGTGACTTTATAGGGTGCAAAGTGACTCTAATATGGTGAAAGTGACTTACATGGTTGATTAGAGCCAAAATGTGAACAAAATTAACTTGTATGAAAGTGAACATTAATAGGTGGTAAAAGGATGTCAAATTGGATGTATATGATGTTAACATGTTAATTGTTGTATATTTGGTGGAAAGTGACTTTAATATGGTGAAAAGTGACTTACATGGTTAACTAGAACCAAAATGTGTAACAAATTGACCTGTATGAAAGTGAAACTAAGTGGTGGTAAAAGGAAGTCAAATTGGATGTATATGATGTTAACATGTTAATTTACAAATAGATTGTGGAAAGTGACTCATATAGGGTGCAAAATGACTCTAATATGGTGAAAAGTGAGTTACATGGTTAATTAGAACCAAAATGTGGACCAAATTGACTTGTATGAATGTGGCACTAAGGGTTGTAAAAGGATTTCTAATTGCATATACATGATGAACATGTTAATTGTACCAATATATGATGGCAAGTGACTCTTAAAGTGACTCTAATATGGTGAGAAGTCCACCTACTTGATTGATTAGAGCCAAAATCTGGCCCAAAATTGACTTGTCGAAGGGGTACCAAGAAGTTGTTAAAGGATGTCTAATTGCATGTACATGATGTAAACATGTTAATTGTATCAATATATGGTGGCAAGTGACTCTTATAGGGTGCAAAGTGACTCTAATATGGTGAAAAGTGATTACATGGTTGATTAGAGCCAAAATATGGAACAAATTAACTTGTATGAAAGTGACATTAATAGGTGGTAAAAGGATGTCAAATTGGATGTATATGATGTTAACATGTTAATTGTTGTATATATGGTGGAAAGTGACTCTAATATGGTGAAAAGTGACTTACATGGTTGATTAGAGCCAGAATGTGGAAAAAAATTAACCTGTATGAAAGTGGAACTAAGAGGCGGTAAAAGGATGTCAAATTGGATGTGTATGATGTTAACATGTTAATTTTGCAAATAGATTGCGGAAAGAGAATCATATAGGGTGCAAATGACTCTAATATGGTGAAAAGTGAGTTACATGGTTAATTAGAACCAAAATGTGGACCAAAATTGACTTCTATGAATCTGGCACTAAGAGTTTGTAAAGGATTTCTAATTGCATATACATGATGCACTTGTTAATTGTATCAATATATGGTGGCAAGTGACTATTATAGAGTGCAAAGTGACTCTAACATGGTGAAAAGTGACTTGCATGGTTAATTTGAGCCAAATGTGGACCAAAATTGACTTGTATGAATATGGCACTAAGAGGTTATGAAAGGATTTCTAATTGCATGTACATGATGTAAACATGTTAATTGTATCAATATATGGTGGCAAGTGACTCTATAGGGTGCAAAGTGACTAATATGGTGAAAAGTTACTTACATGGTTGATTAGAGCCAAAATGTGGAACAAAATTAACTTGTATGAGAGTGGCATTAATAGGTGGTAAATGGATGTCAAATTGGATGTATATGTTAACATGTTAATATTGTAATATGGTGGAAAGTGACTCTTATAAGGTGCAAAGTGACTCTAATAGGTGAGAAGTCACCTACTTGATTGATTAGAGCCAAAATCTGGCCCAAAATTGACTTGTAGAAAGGGGTACCAAGTGGTTGTTAAAGGATGTCTAATTGCATGTACATGATGTAAACATGTTAATTGTATCAATATATGGTGGCAGGTGACTCTTATAGGGTGCAAAGTGACTCTAATATGGTGAAAAGTGATTTACATGGTTGATTAGAGCCAAAATGTGGAACAAAATTAACTTGTATGAAAGTGACATTAATAGGTGGTAAAAGTATGTCAAATTGGATGTATATGATGTTAACATGTTAATTGTTGTATATATGATGGAAATTGACTTATAAGGTGCAAAGTGACTCTAATATGGTGAAAGTGACTTACATGTTTGATTAGAACCAAAATGTGAAACAAATTAACTTGTATAAAAGTGGCATTAATAGGTGGTAAAAGGATGTCAATTGGATGTATATGATGTTAACATGTTAATTGTTGGATATATGGTGTAAAGGTGACTCTTATAGGGTGCAAAGTGACTCTAATATGGTGAAAATTGACTTAAATGGTTGATTAGAACCAAAATGTGGAACAAAATTGACCTGTATGAAAGTGAAACTAAGATGTGGTAAAAGGATGTCAAATTGGATGTATATAATGTTAACATGTTAATTATACAAATAGATTGTGGAAAGTGACTCATATAGGGTGCAAATAACTCTAACTATGGTAAAAAGTGACTTACATGGTTAATTAGAACCAAAATGTGACCAAAATTAACTTGTATGAATGTGGCACTAAGAGGTTGTAAAAGGATTTCTAATTGCATGTACATGATGTTAACACGTTAATTGTACCGATATATGATAAGTGACTCTTATAAGGTGCCAAGTGACTCTTATATGGTGAGAAGTCACTTACATGATTGATTAGAGCCAAAATGTGGCCTAAAATTGACTTGTAAGAAAGGGGTACCAAGAAGTTGTTAAAGGATGTCTAATTGCATGTACATGATGTAAACATGTTAATTGTATCAATATATGTGGCAAGTGACTCTTATAGGGTGCAAAGTGACTCTAATATGGTGAAAAGTGACTTACATGGTTGATTAGAGCCAAAATGTGGAACAAAATTAACTTGTATGAAAGTGACATTAATAGGTGGAAAAGGATGTCAAATTGGATGTATATGATGTTAACATGTTAATTGTTGTATATTGGTGGAAAGTGACTTTAATATGGTGAAAAGTGACTTACATGGGTAACTAGACCAAAATGTGGTAACAAAATTGACCTGTATGAAAGTGAAACTAAGTGGTTGGTAAAAGGAAGTCAAATTGGATGTATATGATGTTAACATGTTAATTTTACAAATAGATTGTGGAAAGTGACTCATATAGGGTGCAAAATGACTCTAATATGGTGAAAAGTGAGTTACATGGTTAATTAGAACCAAAATGTGGACCAAAATTGACTTGTATGAATGTGGCACTAAGAGGTTGTAAAAGGATTTCTAATGCATATACATGATGAACATGTTAATTGTACCAATATATGATGGCAAGTGACTCTTAAAGTGACTCTAATATGGTGAGAAGTCACCTACTTGATTGATTAGAGCCAAAATCTGGCCCAAAATTGACTTGTCGAAAGGGGTACCAAGAAGTTGTTAAAGGATGTCTAATTGCATGTACATGATGTAAACATGTTAATTGTATCAATATATGGTGGCAAGTGACTCTTATAGGGTGCAAAGTGACTCTAATATGGTGAAAAGTGATTTACATGGTTGATTAGAGCCAAAATATGGAACAAAATTAACTTGTATGAAAGTGACATTAATAGGTGGTAAAAGGATGTCAAATTGGATGTATATGATGTTAACATGTTAATTGTTGTATATATGGTGGAAAGTGACTCTAATATGGTGAAAAGTGACTTACATGGTTGATTAGAGCCAGAATGTGGAAAAAAATTAACCTGTATGAAAGTGGAACTAAGAGGCGGTAAAAGGATGTCAAATTGGATGTGTATGATGTTAACATGTTAATTTTGCAAATAGATTGCGGAAAGAGAATCATATAGGGTGCAAAATGACTCTAATATGGTGAAAAGTGAGTTACATGGTTAATTAGAACCAAAATGTGGACCAAAATTGACTTCTATGAATCTGGCACTAAGAGTTTGTAAAAGGATTTCTAATTGCATATACATGATGCACTTGTTAATTGTATCAATATATGGTGGCAAGTGACTATTATAGAGTGCAAAGTGACTCTAACATGGTGAAAAGGGACTTGCATGGTTAATTTGAGCCAAAATGTGGACCAAAATTGACTTGTATGAATATGGCACTAAGAGGTTATGAAAGGATTTCTAATTGCATGTACATGATGTAAACATGTTAATTGTATCAATATATGGTGGCAAGTGACTCTTATAGGGTGCAAAGTGACTCTAATATGGTGAAAAGTGACTTACATGGTTGATTAGAGCCAAAATGTGGAACAAAATTAACTTGTATGAAAGTGACATTAATAGGTGGTAAAAGGATGTCAAATTGGATGTATATGATGTTAACATGTTAATTGTTGTATATTTGGTGGAAAGTGACTTTAATATGGTGAAAAGTGACTTACATGGTTAACTAGAAACAAAATGTGTAACAAAATTGACCTGTATGAAAGTGAAACTAAGTGGTGGTAAAAGGAAGTCAAATTGGATGTATATGATGTTAACATGTTAATTTTACAAATAGATTGTGGAAAGTGACTCATATAGGGTGCAAAATGACTCTAATATGGTGAAAAAGTGAGTTACATGGTTAATTAGAACCAAAATGTGGACCAAAATTGACTTGTATGAATGTGGCACTAAGAGGTTGTAAAAGGATTTCTAATTGCATATACATGATGAACATGTTAATTGTACCAATATATGATGGCAAGTGACTCTTAAAGTGACTCTAATATGGTGAAAAGTCACCTACTTGATTGGTTAGAGCCAAAATCTGGCCCAAAATTGACTTGTCGAAAGGGGTACCAAGAAGTTGTTAAAGGATGTCTAATTGCATGTACATGATGTAAACATGTTAATTGTATCAATATATGGTGGCAAGTGACTCTTATAGGGTGCAAAGTGACTCTAATATGGTGAAAAGTGACTTACATGGTTGATTAGAGCCAAAATGTGGAACAAAATTAACTTGTATGAAAGTGACATTAATAGGTGGTAAAAGGATGTCAAATTGGATGTATATGATGTTAACATGTTAATTGTTGTATATTTGGTGGAAAGTGACTTTAATATGGTGAAAAGTGACTTACATGGTTAACTAGAACCAAAATGTGTAACAAAATTGACCTGTATGAAAGTGAAACTAAGTGGTGGTAAAAGGAAGTCAAATTGGATGTATATGATGTTAACATGTTAATTTTACAAATAGATTGTGGAAAGTGACTCATATAGGGTGCAAAATGACTCTAATATGGTGAAAAGTGAGTTACATGGTTAATTAGAACCAAAATGTGGACCAAAATTGACTTGTATGAATGTGGCACTAAGAGGTTGTAAAAGGATTTCTAATTGCATATACATGATGAACATGTTAATTGTACCAATATATGATGGCAAGTGACTCTTAAAGTGACTCTAATATGGTGAGAAGTCACCTACTTGATTGATTAGAGCCAAATCTGGCCCAAAATTGACTTGTCGAAAGGGGTACCAAGAAGTTGTTAAAGGATGTCTAATTGCATGTACATGATGTAAACATGTTAATTGTATCAATATATGGTGGCAAGTGCTCTTATAGGGTGCAAAGTGACTCTAATATGGTGAAAAGTGATTTACATGGTTGATTAGAGCCAAAATATGGAACAAAATTAACTTGTATGAAAGTGACATTAATAGGTGGTAAAGGATGTCAAATTGGATGTATATGATGTTAACATGTTAATTGTTGTATATATGGTGGAAAGTGACTCTAATATGGTGAAAAGTGACTTACATGGTTGATTAGAGCCAGAATGTGGAAAAAAATTAACCTGTATGAAAGTGGAACTAAGAGGCGGTAAAAGGATGTCAAATTGGATGTGTATGATGTTAACATGTTAATTTGCAAATAGATTGCGGAAAGAGAATCATATAGGGTGCAAAATGACTCTAATATGGTGAAAAGTGAGTTACATGGTTAATTAGAACCAAAATGTGGACCAAAATTGACTTCTATGAATCTGGCACTAAGAGTTTGTAAAAGGATTTCTAATTGCATATACATGATGCACTTGTTAATTGTATCAATATATGGTGGCAAGTGACTATTATAGAGTGCAAAGTGACTCTAACATGGTGAAAAGTGACTTGCATGGTTAATTTGAGCCAAAATGTGGACCAAAATTGACTTGTATGAATATGGCACTAAGAGGTTATGAAAGGATTTCTAATTGCATGTACATGATGTAAACATGTTAATTGTATCAATATATGGTGGCAAGTGACTCTTATAGGGTGCAAAGTGACTCTAATATGGTGAAAAGTTACTTACATGGTTGATTAGAGCCAAAATGTGGAACAAAATTAACTTGTATGAGAGTGGCATTAATAGGTGGTAAATGGATGTCAAATTGGATGTATATGATGTTAACATGTTAATTATTGTATATATGGTGGAAAGTGACTCTTATAAGGTGCAAAGTGACTCTAATATGGTGAGAAGTCACCTACTTGATTGATTAGAGCCAAAATCTGGCCCAAAATTGACTTGTAGAAAGGGGTACCAAGTGGTTGTTAAAGGATGTCTAATTGCATGTACATGATGTAAACATGTTAATTGTATCAATATATGGTGGCAGGTGACTCTTATAGGGTGCAAAGTGACTCTAATATGGTGAAAAGTGATTTACATGGTTGATTAGAGCCAAAATGTGGAACAAAATTAACTTGTATGAAAGTGACATTAATAGGTGGTAAAAGTATGTCAAATTGGATGTATATGATGTTACATGTTAATTGTTGTATATATGATGGAAATTGACTCTAATAAGGTGCAAAGTGACTCTAATATGGTGAAAAGTGACTTACATGTTTGATTAGAACCAAAATGTGAAACAAAATTAACTTGTATAAAAGTGGCATTAATAGGTGGTAAAAGGATGTCAAATTGGATGTATATGATGTTAACATGTTAATTGTTGTATATATGGTGTAAAGTGACTCTTATAGGGTGCAAAGTGACTCTAATATGGTGAAAATTGACTTAAATGGTTGATTAGAACCAAATGTGGAACAAAATTGACCTGTATGAAAGTGAAACTAAGATGTGGTAAAAGGATGTCAAATTGGATGTATATAATGTTAACATGTTAATTATACAAATAGATTGTGGAAAGTGACTCTATATGGGTGCAAAATAACTCTAATATGGTAAAAAGTGACTTACATGGTTAATTAGAACCAAAATGTGGACCAAAATTAACTTGTATGAATGTGGCACTAAGAGGTTGTAAAAGGATTTCTAATTGCATGTACATGATGTTAACACGTTAATTGTACGCGATATATGATAAGTGACTCTTATAAGGTGCAAAGTGACTCTTATATGGTGAGGAAGTCACTTACATGATTGATTAGAGCCAAAATGTGGCCTAAAATTGACTTGTAAGAAAGGGGTACCAAGAGGTTGTTAAAGGATGTCAAATGCATTGTACATGATGTAAACATGTTAATTGTATCAATATATGGTGGCAAGTGACTCTTATAGGGTGCAAAGTGACTCTAATATGGTGAAAAGTGACTTACAGGTTGATTAGAGCCAGAAATGTGGAACAAAATTAACTTGTATGAAAGTGACATTAATAGGTGGAAAAGGATGTCAAATTGGATGTATATGATGTTAACATGTTAATTGTTGTATATTTGGTGGAAAGTGACTTTAATATGGTGAAATGTGACTTACATGGTTAATTAGAACCAAATGTGTAACAAAATTGACCTGTATGAAAGTGAAACTAAGGTGTGGTAAAAGGAAGTCAAATTGGATGTATATGATGTTAACATATTAATTTTACAAATAGATTGTGGAAAGTGACTCATATAGGGTGCAAAATGACTCTAATATGGGAAAAGTGAGTTACATGGTTAATTAGAACCAAAATGTGGACCAAAATTGACTTGTATGAATGTGGCACTAAGAGGTTGTAAAAGGATTTCTAATTGCATATACATGATGAACATGTTATTTGTACCAATATATGATGGCAAGTGACTCTTAAAGTGACTCTAATATGGTGAGAAGTCACCTACTTGATTGATTAGAGCCAAAATCTGGCCCAAAATTGACTTGTCGAAAGGGGTACCAAGAAGTTAGTTAAAGGATGTCTAATTGCATGTACATGATGTAAACATGTAATTGTATCAATATATGGTGGCAAGTGACTCTTATAGGGTGCAAAGTGACTCTAATATGGTGAAAAGTGACTTACATGGTTGATTAGAGCCAAAATGTGGAACAAAATTAACTTGTATGAAAGTGACATTAATAGGTGGTAAAAGGATGTCAAATTGGATGTATATGATGTTAACATGTTAATTGTTGTATATTTGGTGGAAAGTGACTTTAATATGGTGAAAAGTGACTTACATGGTTAACTAGAAACCAAAATGTGTAACAAATTGACCTGTATGAAAGTGAAACTAAGTGGTGGTAAAAGGAAGTCAAATTGGATGTATATGATGTTAACATGTTAATTTTACAAATAGATTGTGGAAAGTGACTCATATAGGGTGCAAAATGACTCTAATATGGTGAAAAGTGAGTTACATGGTTAATTAGAACCAAAATGTGGACCAAAATTGACTTGTATGAATGTGGCACTAAGAGGTTGTAAAAGGATTTCTAATTGCATATACATGATGAACATGTTAATTGTACCAATATATGATGGCAAGTGACTCTTAAAGTGACTCTAATATGGTGAAAAGTCACCTACTTGATTGGTTAGAGCCAAAATCTGGCCCAAAATTGACTTGTCGAAAGGGGGTACCAAGAAGTTGTTAAAGGATGTCTAATTGCATGTACATGATGTAAACATGTTAATTGTATCAATATATGGTGGCAAGTGACTCTTATAGGGTGCAAAAGTGACTCTAATATGGTGAAAAGTGACTTACATGGTTGATTAGAGCCAAAATGTGGAACAAAATTAACTTGTATGAAAGTGACATTAATAGGTGGTAAAAGGATGTCAAATTGGATGTATATGATGTTAACATGTTAATTGTTGTATATTTGGTGGAAAGTGACTTTAATATGGTGAAAAGTGACTTACATGGTTAACTAGAACCAAATGTGTAACAAAATTGACCTGTATGAAAGTGAAACTAAGTGGTGGTAAAAGGAAGTCAAATTGGATGTATATGATGTTAACATGTTAATTTTACAAATAGATTGTGGAAAGTGACTCATATAGGGTGGCAAAATGACTCTATATGGTGAAAAGTGAGTTACATGGTTAATTAGAACCCAAAATGTGGACCAAAATTGACTTGTATGAATGTGGCACTAAGAGGTTGTAAAAGGATTTCTAATTGCATATACATGATGAACATGTTAATTGTACCAATATATGATGGCAAGTGACACTTAAAGTGACTCTAATATGGTGAGAAGTCACCTACTTGATTGATTAGAGCCAAAATCTGGCCCAAAATTGACTTGTCGAAAGGGGTACCAAGAAGTTGTTAAAGGATGTCTAATTGCATGTACATGATGTAAACATGTTAACTTGTATCAATATATGGTGGCAAGTGACTCTTATAGGGTGCAAAGTGACTCTAATATGGTGAAAAGTGATTTACATGGTTGATTAGAGCCAAAATGTGGAACAAAATTAACTTGTATGAAAGTGACATTAATAGGTGGTAAAAGGATGTCAAATTGGATGTATATGATGTTAACATGTTAATTGTTGTATATATGGTGGAAAGTGACTCTACTATGGTGAAAAGTGACTTACATGGTGATTAGAGCCAGAATGTGGAAAAAAATTAACCTGTATGAAAGTGGAAACTAAGAGGCGGTAAAAGGATGTCAATTGGATGTGTATGATGTTAACATGTTAATTTTGCAAATAGATTGCGGAAAGAGAATCATATAGGGTGCAAAATGACTCTAATATGGTGAAAAGTGAGTTAATGGTTAATTAGAACCAAAATGTGGACCAAAATTGACTTCTATGAATCTGGCACTAAGAGTTTTGTAAAAGGATTTCTAATTGCATATACATGATGCACATGTTAATTGTATCAATATATGGTGGCAAGTGACTATTATAGAGTGCAAAGTGACTCTAACATGGTGAGAAGTGACTTGCATGGTTAATTTGAGCCAAAATGTGGACCAAAATTGACTTGTATGAATATGGCACTAAGAGGTTATGAAAGGATTTCTAATTGCATGTACATGATGTAAACATGTTAATTGTATCAATATATGGTGGCAAGTGACACTTATAGGGTGCAAAGTGACTTTAATATGGTGAAAAGTTACTTACATGGTTGATTAGAGCCAAAATGTGGAACAAAATAACTTGTATGAGAGTGGCATTAATAGGTGGTAAATGGATGTCAAATTGGATGTATATGATGTTAACATGTTAATTATTTTATATATGGTGGAAAGTGACTCTTATAAGGTGCAAAGTGACTCTAATATGGTGAGAAGTCACCTACTTGATTGATTAAGAGCCAAAATCTGGCCCAAAATTGACTTGTAGAAAGGGGTACCAAGTGGTTGTTAAAGGATGTCTAATTGCATGTACATGATGTAAACATGTTAATTGTATCAATATATGGTGGCAGGTGACTCTTATAGGGTGCAAAGTGACTCTAATATGGTGAAAAGTGATTTACATGGTTGATTAGAGCCAAAATGTGGAACAAAATTAACTTGTATGAAAGTGACATTAATAGGTGGTAAAAGTATGTCAAATTGGATGTATATGATGTTAACATGTTAATTGTTGTTATATGATGGAAATTGACTCTTATAAGGTGCAAAGTGACTCTAATATGGTGAAAAGTGACTTACATGTTTGATTAGAACCAAAATGTGAAACAAAATTAACTTGTATAAAAGTGGCATTAATAGGTGGTAAAAGGATGTCAAATTGGATGTATATGATGTTAACATGTTAATTGTTGTATATATGGTGTAAAGTGACTCTTATAGGGTGCAAAGTGACTCTAATATGGTGAAATTGACTTAAATGGTTGATTAGAACCAAAATGTGGAACAAAATTGACCTGTATGAAAGTGAAACTAAGATGTGGTAAAGGATGTCAAATTGGATGTATATAATGTTAACATGTTAATTATACAAATAGATTGTGGAAAGTGACTCATATAGGGTGCAAAATAACTCTAATATGGTAAAAAGTGACTTACATGGTTAATTAGAACCAAAATGTGGACCAAATTAACTTGTATGAATGTGGCACTAAGAGGTTGTAAAAGGATTTCTAATTGCATGTACATGATGTTAACACGTTAATTGTACCGATATATGATAAGTGACTCTTATAAGGTGCAAAGTGACTCTTATATGGTGAGAAGTCACTTACATGATTGATTAGAGCCAAAATGTGGCCTAAAATTGACTTGTAAGAAAGGGGTACCAAGAGGTTGTTAAAGGATGTCTAATTGCATGTACATGATGTAAACATGTTAATTGTATCAATATATGGTGGCAAGTGACTCTTATAGGGTGCAAAGTGACTCTAATATGGTGAAAAGTGACTTACATGGTTGATTAGAGCCAGAATGTGGAACAAAATTAACTTGTATGAAAGTGACATTAATAGGTGGAAAAGGATGTCAAATTGGATGGTATATGATGTTAACATGTTAATTGTTGTATATTTGGTGGAAAGTGACTTTAATATGGTGAAATGTGACTTACATGGTTAATTAGAACCAAAATGTGTAACAAAATTGACCTGTATGAAAGTGAAACTAAGTGGTGGTAAAAGGAAGTCAAATTGGATGTATATGATTTAACATGTTAATTTTACAAATAGATTGTGGAAAGTGACTCATATAGGGTGCAAAATGACTCTAATATGGTGAAAAGTGAGTTACATGGTTAATTAGAACCAAAATGTGGACCAAAATTGACTTGTATGAATGTGGCACTAAGAGGTTGTAAAAGGATTTCTAATTGCATATACATGATGAACATATTAATTGTACCAATATATGATGGCAAGTGACTCTTAAAGTGACTCTAATATGGTGAGAAGTCACCTACTTGATTGATTAGAGCCAAAATCTGGCCCAAAATTGACTTGTCGAAAGGGGTACCAAGAAGTTGTTAAAGGATGTCTAATTGCATGATACATGATGTAAACATGTTAATTGTATCAATATATGGTGGCAAGTGACTCTTATAGGGTGCAAAGTGACTCTAATATGGTGAAAAGTGACTTACATGGTTGATTAGAGCCAAAATGTGGAACAAAATTAACTTGTATGAAGTGACATTAATAGGTGGTAAAAGGATGTCAAATTGGATGTATATGATGTTAACATGTTAATTGTTGTATATTTGGTGGAAAGTGACTTTAATATGGTGAAAAGTGACTTACATGGTTAACTAGAACCAAAATGTGTAACAAAATTGACCTGTATGAAAGTGAAACTAAGTGGTGGTAAAAGGAAGTCAAATTGGATGTATATGATGTTAACATGTTAATTTTACAAATAGATTGTGGAAAGTGACTCATATAGGGTGCAAAATGACTCTAATATGGTGAAAAGTGAGTTACATGGTTAATTAGAACCAAATGTGGACCAAAATTGACTTGTATGAATGTGGCACTAAGAGGTTGTAAAAGGATTTCTAATTGCATATACATGATGAACATGTTAATTGTACCAATATATGATGGCAAGTGACTCTTAAAGTGACTCTAATATGGTGAGAAAGTCACCTACTTGATTGGTTAGAGCCAAAATCTGGCCCAAAATTGACTTGTCGAAAGGGGGTACCAAGAAGTTGTTAAAGGATGTCTAATTGCATGTACATGATGTAAACATGTTAATTGTATCAATATATGGTGGCAAGTGACTCTTATAGGGTGCAAAGTGACTCTAATATGGTGAAAAGTGACTTACATGGTTGATTAGAGCCAAAATGTGGAACAAAATTAACTTGTATGAAAGTGACATTAATAGGTGGTAAAAGGATGTCAAATTGGATGTATATGATGTTAACATGTTAATTGTTGTATATTTGGTGGAAAGTGACTTTAATATGGTGAAAAGTGACTTACATGGTTAACTAGAACCAAAATGTGTAACAAAATTGACCTGTATGAAAGTGAAACTAAGTGGTGGTAAAAGGAAGTCAAATTGGATGTATATGATGTTAACATGTTAATTTTACAAATAGATTGTGGAAAGTGACTCATATAGGGTGCAAAATGACTCTAATATGGTGAAAAGTGAGTTACATGGTTAATTAGAACCAAAATGTGGACCAAAATTGACTTCTATGAATCTGGCACTAAGAGTTTGTAAAAGGATTTCTAATTGCATATACATGATGCACTTGTTAATTGTATCAATATATGGTGGCAAGTGACTATTATAGAGTGCAAAGTGACTCTAACATGGTGAAAAGTGACTTGCATGGTTAATTTGAGCCAAAATGTGGACCAAAATTGACTTGTATGAATATGGCACTAAGAGGTTATGAAAGGATTTCTAATTGCATGTACATGATGTAAACATGTTAATTGTATCAATATATGGTGGCAAGTGACTCTTATAGGGTGCAAAGTGACTCTAATATGGTGAAAAGTGACTTACATGGTTGATTAGAGCCAAAATGTGGAACAAAATTAACTTGTATGAAAGTGACATTAATAGGTGGAAAAGGATGTCAAATTGGATGTATATGATGTTAACATGTTAATTGTTGTATATTTGGTGGAAAGTGACTTTAATATGGTGAAAAGTGACTTACATGGTTAACTAGAACCAAAATGTGTAACAAAATTGACCTGTATGAAAGTGAAACTAAGTGGTGGTAAAAGGAAGTCAAATTGGATGTATATGATGTTAACATGTTAATTTTACAAATAGATTGTGGAAAGTGACTCATATAGGGTGCAAAATGACTCTAATATGGTGAAAAGTGAGTTACATGGTTAATTAGAACCAAAATGTGGACCAAAATTGACTTGTATGAATGTGGCACTAAGAGGTTGTAAAAGGATTTCTAATTGCATATACATGATGAACATGTTAATTGTACCAATATATGATGGCAAGTGACTCTTAAAGTGACTCTAATATGGTGAGAAGTCACCTACTTGATTGATTAGAGCCAAAATCTGGCCCAAAATTGACTTGTCGAAAGGGGGTACCAAGAAGTTGTTAAAGGATGTCTAATTGCATGTACATGATGTAACATGTTAATTGTATCAATATATGGTGGCAAGTGACTCTTATAGGGTGCAAAGTGACTCTAATATGGTGAAAAGTGATTTACATGGTTGATTAGAGCCAAAATATGGAACAAAATTAACTTGTATGAAAGTGACATTAATAGGTGGTAAAAGGATGTCAAATGGATGTATATGATGTTAACATGTTAATTGTTGTATATATGGGTGGAAAGTGACTTAATATGGTGAAAAGTGACTTACATGGTTGATTAGAGCCAGAATGTGGAAAAAAAATTAACCTGTATGAAAGTGGAACTAAGAGGCTGGTAAAAGGATGTCAAATTGGATGTGTATGATGTTAACATGTTAATTTTGCAAATAGATTGCGGAAAAGAGAATCATATAGGGTGCAAAATGACTCTAATATGGTGAAAAGTGAGTTACATGGTTAATTAGAACCAAAATGTGGACCAAAATTGACTTCTATGAATCTGGCACTAAGAGTTTGTAAAAGGATTTCTAATTGCATATACATGATGCACTTGTTAATTGTATCAATATATGGTGGCAAGTGACTATTATAGAGTGCAAAGTGACTCTAACATGGTGAAACGTGACTTGCATGGTTAATTTGAGCCAAAATGTGGACCAAAATTGACTTGTATGAATATGGCACTAAGAGGTTATGAAAGGATTTCTAATTGCATGTACATGATGTAAACATGTTAATTGTATCAATATATGGTGGCAAGTGACTCTTATAGGGTGCAAAGTGACTCTAATATGGTGAAAAGTTACTTACATGGTTGATTAGAGCCAAAATGTGGAACAAAATTAACTTGTATGAGAGTGGCATTAATAGGTGGTAAATGGATGTCAAATTGGATGTATATGATGTTAACATGTTAATTATTGTATATATGGTGGAAAGTGACTCTTATAAGGTGCAAAGTGACTCTAATATGGTGAGAAGTCACCTACTTGATTGATTAGAGCCAAAATCTGGCCCAAAATTGACTTGTAGAAAGGGGTACCAAGTGGTTGTTAAAGGATGTCTAATTGCATGTACATGATGTAAACATGTTAATTGTATCAATATATGGTGGCAGGTGACTCTTATAGGGTGCAAAGTGACTCTAATATGGTGAAAAGTGATTTACATGGTTGATTAGAGCCAAAATGTGGAACAAAATTAACTTGTATGAAAGTGACATTAATAGGTGGTAAAAGTATGTCAAATTGGATGTATATGATGTTAACATGTTAATTGTTGTATATATGATGGAAATTGACTCTATAAGGTGCAAAGTGACTCTAATATGGTGAAAAGTGACTTACATGTTTGATTAGAACCAAAATGTGAAACAAAATTAACTTGTATAAAAGTGGCATTAATAGGTGGTAAAAGGATGTCAAATTGGATGTATATGATGTTAACATGTTAATTGTTGTATATATGGTGTAAAGTGACTCTTATAGGGTGCAAAGTGACTCTAATATGGTGAAAATTGACTTAAATGGTTGATTAGAACCAAAAATGTGGAACAAAATTGACCTGTATGAAAGTGAAACTAAGATGTGGTAAAAGGATTTCAAATTGGATGTATATAATGTTAACATGTTAATTATACAAATAGATTGTGGAAAGTGACTCATATAGGGTGCAAAATAACTCTAATATGGTAAAAAGTGACTTACATGGTTAATTAGAACCAAATGTGGACCAAAATTAACTTGTATGAATGTGGCACTAAGAGGTTGTAAAAGGATTTCTAATTGCATGTACATGATGTTAACACGTTAATTGTACCGATATATGATAAGTGACTCTTATAAGGTGCAAAGTGACTCTTATATGGTGAGAAGTCACTTACATGATTGATTAGAGCCAAAATGTGGCCTAAAATTGACTTGTAAGAAAGGGGTACCAAGAAGTTGTTAAAGGATGTCTAATTGCATGTACATAATGTAAACATGTTAATTGTATCAATATATGGTGGCAAGTGACTCTTATAGGGTGCAAAGTGACTCTAATATGGTGAAAAGTGACTTACATGGTTGATTAGAGCCAAAATGTGGAACAAAATTAACTTGTATGAAAGTGACATTAATAGGTGGAAAAGGATGTCAAATTGGATGTATATGATGTTAACATGTTAATTGTTGTATATTTGGTGGAAAGTGACTTTAATATGGTGAAATGTGACTTACATGGTTAATTAGAACCAAAATGTGTAACAAAATTGACCTGTATGAAAGTGAAACTAAGTGGTGGTAAAAGGAAGTCAAATTGGATGTATATGATATTAACATGTTAATTTTACAAATAGATTGTGGAAAGTGACTCATATAGGGTGCAAAATGACTCTAATATGGTGAAAAGTGAGTTACATGGTTAATTAGAACCAAAATGTGGACCAAAATTGACTTGTATGAATGTGGCACTAAGAGGTTGTAAAAGGATTTCTAATTGCAATATACATGATGAACATGTTAATTGTACCAATATATGATGGCAAGTGACTCTTAAAGTGACTCTAATATGGTGAGAAGTCACCTACTTGATTGATTAGAGCCAAAATCTGGCCCAAAATTGACTTGTCGAAAGGGGTACCAAGAAGTTGTTAAAGGATGTCTAATTGCATGTACATGATGTAAACATGTTAATTGTATCAATATATGGTGGCAAGTGACTCTTATAGGGTGCAAAGTGACTCTAATATGGTGAAAAGTGACTTACATGGTTGATTAGAGCCAAAATGTGGAACAAAATTAACTTGTATGAAAGTGACATTAATAGGTGGTAAAAGGATGTCAAATTGGATGTATATGATGTTAACATGTTAATTGTTGTATATTTGGTGGAAAGTGACTTTAATATGGTGAAAAGTGACTTACATGGTTAACTAGAAACAAAATGTGTAACAAATTGACCTGTATGAAAGTGAAACTAAGTGGTGGTAAAAGGAAGTCAAATTGGATGTATATGATGTTAACATGTTAATTTTTACAAATAGATTGTGGAAAGTGACTCATATAGGGTGCAAAATGACTCTAATATGGTGAAAAGTGAGTTACATGGTTAATTAGAACCAAAATGTGGACCAAAATTGACTTGTATGAATGTGGCACTAAGAGGTTGTAAAAGGATTTCTAATTGCATATACATGATGAACATGTTAATTGTACCAATATATGATGGCAAGTGACTCTTAAAGTGACTCTAATATGGT
Source organism: Apium graveolens (assembly GCF_009905375.1). NCBI lineage: Eukaryota > Viridiplantae > Streptophyta > Magnoliopsida > Apiales > Apiaceae > Apium > Apium graveolens. Next base: position 19,155 of record NW_027420191.1, read on the forward strand.
GAAAAGTCACCTACTTGATTGGTTAGAGCCAAAATCTGGCCCAAATTGACTTGTCGAAAGGGGGTACCAAGAAGTTGTTAAAGGATGTCTAATTGCATGTACATGATGTAAACATGTTAATTGTATCAATATATGGTGGCAAGTGACTCTTATAGGGTGCAAAGTGACTCTAATATGGTGAAAAGTGACTTACATGGTTGATTAGAAGCCAAAATGTGGAACAAAATTAACTTGTATGAAAGTGACATTAATAGGTGGTAAAAGGATGTCAAATTGGATGTATATGATGTTAACATGTTAATTGTTGTATATTTGGTGGAAAGTGACTTTAATATGGTGAAAAGTGACTTACATGGTTAACTAGAACCAAAATGTGTAAACAAAATTGACCTGTATGAAAGTGAAACTAAGTGGTGGTAAAAGGAAGTCAAATTGGATGTATATGATGTTAACATGTTATTTTACAAATAGATTGTGGAAAGTGACTCATATAGGGTGCAAAATGACTCTAATATGGTGAAAAGTGAGTTACATGGTTAATTAGAACCAAAATGTGGACCAAAATTGACTTGTATGAATGTGGCACTAAGAGGTTGTAAAGGATTTCTAATTGCATATACATGATGAACATGTTAATTGTACCAATATATGATGGCAAGTGACTCTTAAAGTGACTCTAATATGGTGAGAAGTCACCTACTTGATTGATTAGAGCCAAAATCTGGCCCAAAATTGACTTGTCGCAAAGGGGTACCAAGAAGTTGTTAAAGGATGTCTAATTGCATGTACATGATGTAAACATGTTAATTGTATCAATATATGGTGGCAAGTGACTCTTATAGGGTGCAAAGTGACTATAATATGGTGAAAAAGTGATTTACATGGTTGATTAGAGCCAAATATGGAACAAAATTAACTTGTATGAAAGTGACATTAATAGGTGGTAAAAGGATGTCAAATTGGATGTATATGATGTTACACATGTTAATTGTTGTATATATGGTGGAAAGTGACTCTAATATGGTGAAAAGTGACTTACATGGTTGATTAGAGCCAGAATGTGGAAAATAAATTAACCTGTATGAAAGTGGAACTAAGAGGCGGTAAAAGGATGTCAAATTGGATGTGTATGATGTTAACATGTTAATTTTGCAAATAGATTGCGGAAAGAGAATCTATAGGGTGCAAAATGACTCTAATATGGGTGAAAAAGTGAGTTACATGGTTAATTAGAACCAAAATGTGGACCAAAATTGACTTCTATGAATCTGGCACTAAGAGTTTGTAAAAGGATTTCTAATTGCATATACATGATGCACTGTTAATTGTATCAATATATGGTGGCAAGTGATATTATAGAGTGCAAAGTGACTCTAACATGGTGAAAAGTGAATTGCATGGTTAATTTGAGCCAAAATGTGGACCAAAATGACTTGTATGGAATATGGCACTAAGAGGTTATGAAAGGATTTCTAATTGCATGTACATGATGTAAAACATGTTAATTGTATCAATATATGGTGGCAAGTGACTCTTATAGGGTGCAAAGGACTCTAATATGGTGAAAAGTACTTACATTGGTTGATTAGAGCCAAAATGTGGAACAAAATTAACTTGTATGAGAGTGGCATTAATAGGTGGTAATGGATGTCAAATTGGATGTATATGATGTTAACATGTTAATTATTGTATATATGGTGGAAAGTGACCTCTTATAAGGTGCAAAGTGACTCTAATATGGTGAGAAGTCACCTACTTGATTGATTAGAGCCAAAATCTGGCCCAAAATTGACTTGTAGAAAGGGGGTACCAAGTGGTTGTTAAAGGATGTCTAATTGCATGTACATGATGTAAACCATGTTAATTGTATCAATATATGGTGGCAGGTGATCTTATAGGGTGCCAAAGTGCCTCTAATATGGTGAAAAGTGATTTACATGGTTGATTAGAGCCAAAATGGTGGAACAAAATTAACTTGTATGAAAGTGAATTAATAGGTGGTAAAAGTATGTCAAATTGGATGTATATGATGTTAACATGTTAATTGTTGTATATATGATGGAAATTGACTCTAATAAGTGCAAAGTGACTCTAATATGGTGAAAAGTGACTTACATGTTGATTAGAACAAATGTGAAACAAAATTAACTTGTATAAAAGTGGCATTAATAGGTGGTAAAAGGATGTCAAATTGGATGTATATGATGTTAACATGTTAATTGTTGTATATATGGTGTAAAGTGACTCTTATAGGGTGCAAAGTGACTCTAATATGGTGAAAATTGACTTAAATGGTTGATTAGAACCAAAATGTGGAACAAAATTGACCTGTATGAAAGTGAAACTAAGATGTGGTAAAAGGATGTCAAATTGGATGTATATAATGTTAACATGTTTATTATACAAATAGATTGTGGAAAGTGACTCATATAGGGTGCAAATAACTCTAATATGGTAAAAAGTGACTTACATGGTTAATTAGAACCAAAATGTGGACCAAAATTAACTTGTATGAATGTGGCACTAAGAGGTTGTAAAAGGATTTCTAATTGCATGTACATGATGTTAACACGTTAATTGTACCGATATATGATAAGTGACCTTATAAGGTGCAAAGTGACTCTTATATGGTGAGAAGTCACTTACATGATTGATTAGAGCCAAAATGTGCCTAAAATTGACTTGTAAGAAAGGGGTACCAAGAGGTTGTTAAAGGATGTCAAATTGCATGTACATGATGTAAACATGTTAATTGTATCAATATATGGGGCAAGTGACTCTTATAGGGTGCAAAGTGACTCTAATATGGTGAAAAGTGACTTACATGGTTGATTAGAGCAGAAATGTGGAAACAAAATTAACTTGTATGAAAGTGACATTATAGTGGAAAAGGATGTCAAATTGGATGTATATGATGTTAACATGTTAATTGTTGTATATTTGGTGGAAAGTGACTTTAATATGGTGTGAAATGTGACTTACATGGTTAATTAGAACCAAAATGTGTACCAAATTGACCTGTATGAAAGTGAAACTAAGTGGTGGTAAAAGGAAGTTCAAATTGGATTGTATATGATGTTACATATTAATTTTTACAAATAGATTGTGGAAAGTGACTCATATAGGGTGCAAAATGACTCTAATATGGTGAAAAGTGAGTTACATGGTAATTAGAACCCAAAATGTGGACCAAATTGACTTGTATGAATGTGGCACTAAGAGGTTGTAAAAGGATTTCTAATTGCATATACATGATGAACATGTTAATTGTACCAATATATGATGGCAAGTGACTCTTAAAGTGACTCTAATATGGTGAGAAGTCACCTACTTGATTGATTAGAGCCAAAATCTGGCCCAAAATTGACTTGTCGAAAGGGGTACCAAGAAGTTGTTAAAGGATGTCTAATTGCATGTACATGATGTAAACATGTTAATTGTATCAATATATGGTGGCAAGTGACTCTTATAGGGTGCAAAGTGACTCTAATATGGTGAAAAGTGACTTACATGGTTGATTAGAGCCAAAATGTGGAACAAATTAACTTGTATGAAAGTGACATTAATAGGTGGTAAAAGGATGTCAAATTGGATGTATATGATGTTAACATGTTAATTGTTGTATATTGGTGGAAAGTGACTTTAATATGGTGAAAAGTGACTTACATGGTTAACTAGAACCAAAATGTGTAACAAAATTGACCTGTATGAAAGTGAAACTAAGTGGTGGTAAAAGGAAGTCAAATTGGTATATGATGTTAACATGTTAATTTTACAAATAGATTGTGGAAAGTGACTCATATAGGGTGCAAAATGACTCTAATATGGTGAAAAGTGAGTTACATGGTTAATTAGAACCAAAATGTGGACCAAAATTGACTTGTATGAATGTGGCACTAAGAGGTTGTAAAAGGATTTCTAATTGCATATACATGAAACATGTTAATTGTACCAATATATGATGGCAAGTGACTCTTAAGTGACTCTAATATGGTGAAAGTCACCTACTTGATTGGTTAGAGCCAAAATCTGGCCCAAAATTGACTTGTCGAAAGGGGTACCAAGAGTTGTTAAAGGATGTCTAATTGCATGTACATGATGTAAACATGTTAATTGTATCAATATATGGTGGCAAGTGACTCTTATAGGGTGCAAAGTGACTCTAATATGGTGAAAAGTGACTTACATGGTTGATTAGAGCCAAAATGTGGAACAAAATTAACTTGTATGAAAGTGACATTAATAGGTGGTAAAAGGATGTCAAATTGGATGTATATGATGTTAACATGTTAATTGTTGTATATTTGGTGGAAAGTGACTTTAATATGGTGAAAAGTGACTTACATGGTTAACTAGAACCAAAATGTGTAACAAAATTGACCTGTATGAAAGTGAAACTAAGTGGTGGTAAAAGGAAGTCAAATTGGATGTATATGATGTTAACATGTTAATTTTACAAATAGATTGTGGAAAGTGACTCATATAGGGTGCAAAATGACTCTAATATGGTGAAAAGTGAGTTACATGGTTAATTAGAACCAAAATGTGGACCAAAATTGACTTGTATGAATGTGGCACTAAGAGGTTGTAAAAGGATTTCTAATTGCATATACATGATGAACATGTTAATTGTACCAATATATGATGGCAAGTGACTCTTAAAGTGACTCTAATATGGTGAGAAGTCACCTACTTGATTGATTAGAGCCAAAATCTGGCCCAAAATTGACTTGTCGAAAGGGGTACCAAGAAGTTGTTAAAGGATGTCTAATTGCATGTACATGATGTAAACATGTTAATTGTATCAATATATGGTGGCAAGTGACTCTTATAGGGTGCAAAGTGACTCTAATATGGTGAAAAGTGATTTACATGGTTGATTAGAGCCAAATGTGGAACAAAATTAACTTGTATGAAAGTGACATTAATAGGTGGTAAAAGGATGTCAAATTGGATGTATATGATGTTAACATGTTAATTGTTGTATATATGGTGGAAAGTGACTCTAATATGGTGAAAAGTGACTTACATGGTTGATTAGAGCCAGAATGTGGAAAAAAATTAACCTGTATGAAAGTGGAACTAAGAGGCGGTAAAAGGATGTCAAATTGGATGTGTATGATGTTAACATGTTAATTTTGCAAATAGATTGCGGAAAGAGAATCATATAGGGTGCAAAATGACTCTAATATGGTGAAAAGTGAGTTACATGGTTAATTAGAACCAAAATGTGGACCAAAATTGACTTCTATGAATCTGGCACTAAGAGTTGTAAAAGGATTTCTAATTGCATACATGATGCACATGTTAATTGTATCAATATATGGTGGCAAGTGACTATTATAGAGTGCAAAGTGACTCTAACATGGTGAAAGTGACTTGCATGGTTAATTTGAGCCAAAATGTGGACCAAAATTGACTTGTATGAATATGGCACTAAGAGGTTATGAAAGGATTTCTAATTGCATGTACATGATGTAAACATGTTAATTGTATCATATATGGTGGCAAGTGACTTATAGGGTGCAAAGTGACTCTAATATGGTGAAAAGTTACTTACATGGTTGATTAGAGCCAAAATGTGGAACAAAATTAACTTGTATGAGAGTGGCATTAATAGGTGGTAAATGGATGTCAAATTGGATGTATATGATGTTAACATGTTAATTTTTATATTGGTGGAAAGTGACTCTTATAAGGTGCAAAGTGACTCTAATATGGTGAGAAGTCACCTACTTGATTGATTAGAGCCAAAATCTGGCCCAAAATTGACTTGTAGAAAGGGGTACCAAGTGGTTGTTAAAGGATGTCTAATTGCATGTACATGATGTAAACATGTTAATTGTATCAATATATGGTGGCAGGTGACTCTTATAGGGTGCAAAGTGACTCTAATATGGTGAAAAGTGATTTACATGGTTGATTAGAGCCAAAATGTGGAACAAAATTAACTTGTATGAAAGTGACATTAATAGGTGGTAAAAGTATGTCAAATTGGATGTATATGATGTTAACATGTTAATTGTTGTATATGATGGAAATTGACTCTTATAAGGTGCAAAGTGACTCTAATATGGTGAAAGTGACTTACATGTTTGATTAGAACCAAAATGTGAAACAAAATTAACTTGTATAAAAGTGGCATTATAGGTGGTAAAAGGATGTCAAATTGGATGTATATGATGTTAACATGTTAATTGTTGTATATATGGTGTAAAGTGACTCTTATAGGGTGCAAAGTGACTCTAATATGGTGAAAATTGACTTAAATGGTTGATTAGAACCAAAATGTGGAACAAAATTGACCTGTATGAAAGTGAAACTAAGATGTGGTAAAAGGATGTCAAATTGGATGTATATAATGTTAACATGTTAATTATACAAATAGATTGTGGAAAGTGACTCATATAGGGTGCAAAATAACTCTAATATGGTAAAAAGTGACTTACATGGTTAATTAGAACCAAAATGTGGACCAAAATTAACTTGTATGAATGTGGCACTAAGAGGTTGTAAAAGGATTTCTAATTGCATGTACATGATGTTAACACGTTAATTGTACCGATATATGATAAGTGACTCTTATAAGGTGCAAAGTGACTCTTATATGGTGAGAAGTCACTTACATGATTGATTAGAGCCAAAATGTGGCCTAAAATTGACTTGTAAGAAAGGGGTACCAAGAGTTGTTAAAGGATGTCTAATTGCATGTACATGATGTAAACATGTTAATTGTATCAATATATGGTGGCAAGTGACTCTTATAGGGTGCAAAGTGACTCTAATATGGTGAAAAGTGACTTACATGGTTGATTAGAGCCAAATGTGGAACAAAATTAACTTGTATGAAAGTGACATTAATAGGTGGAAAAGGATGTCAAATTGGATGTATATGATGTTAACATGTTAATTGTTGTATATTTGGTGGAAAGTGACTTTAATATGGTGAAATGTGACTTACATGGTTAATTAGAACCAAATGTGTAACAAAATTGACCTGTATGAAAGTGAAACTAAGTGGTGGTAAAAGGAAGTCAAATTGGATGTATATGATGTTAACATGTTAATTTTACAAATAGATTGTGGAAAGTGACTCATATAGGGTGCAAAATGACTCTAATATGGTGAAAAGTGAGTTACATGGTTAATTAGAACCAAAATGTGGACCAAAATTGACTTGTATGAATGTGGCACTAAGAGGTTGTAAAAGGATTTCTAATTGCATATACATGATGAACATGTTAATTGTACCAATATATGATGGCAAGTGACTTTAAAGTGACTCTAATAGTGAGAAGTCACTACTTGATGATTAGAGCCAAAATATGGCCCAAAATTGACTTGTCGAAAGGGTACCAAGAAGTTGTTAAAGGATGGCTAATTGCA
>NW_027420192.1:0-13487 GCF_009905375.1 Apium graveolens
GTACTGATGTTTAACTATTAAAATGGGGAACCAAATAAATTATTTTTATCCGAAACTTTGATTATATCACTAATATATATTTATTGACATCCATAAGGTTAGATAGTTGAAAAATACTTTACAAAAAATTGAAACACCAATTCAGGACTAAACAGTAGGTAGTTGTACCAGTCAAACTGATACTTGACTTTTAAAATGACAAACCAAATAAAATTATTTTGATCTGAAATTTTCGTTATATCACTAATATAATTTACATCCATATTTTACCGATAAAAAATATTTTTAAAAAAATCGAAACACCAATTCAGGACTAGACACTAGTTAGCTGTACAAGTGAAACTGATGTCTGACTGTTGAAATGGAAAACGAAATAAAATTATCCTGAACAAAAACTTCGGTTATATCACTAATGTATATATCTATTGACATCCGTATAGTTGGATCGAAATACCAATTCAGGACTAAACACTAGGTAGTTGTACTTGTCAAACTGATATTTGACTATTAAAATGGGGAACCAAATAAACTTATTTTTATCTGAAACATCCATACGGTTGGATCAATGAAAAATATTTTGGTTATATTACTAATATATTTGTCTATTAACATCCATACGGTTGGATCAATGAAAATATTTTAAAAAAAATTGAAACACCTATTCAGGACTAAACACTAGGTAGTTGTACTATTAAAACTAATGTTTGATTTTTCAAATGGCAAACCAAATAAAATTTATTTTGATATAAAACTTTGGTTATAACTAATATATATTGATATCCATACGTTTTGATCGATAAAACATATTTTTAAAAAATCGAAACACCAATTTAATTTGTTGCATTAATTTAGGATGATTTATTTTGTATAATAAAATTGTTCTTAGTCGCTACATTAAAGTAGATTATATGGTTGAATATATAATTTAGGGATTATAAATTTAATGTTTACAATATGGATATGGGATTAGAGTATATAATTCTCTTAAAGTAATCCAATCGTATAAGTATTTATAATTTTGATTATTCTTGTAGATTCCACATGATTTTTAATTAATGCATTAATTGATTATCGAAAAAAATTGTTTCCGTACGATTTTTAGTTAATGTATTTGATATTATGTTATGTAATTCTTCTTAAAAAGTTATGATATATCTTTTAAATTCATGTATTCAAGATATATAATAAATATTTTTAATTTATTTTTAAAATTCGAAATTTATATATATGTCAACCTCTATTAAAGAATAGTATCTCTATAATAATATTTTTAATCAGGCCCAACAATATTAATGTGTAGATGTTTTACTTCTATCATATTAATTTTAAAAACATCATAATGAGAATGCGAGTAAAATATATTACATCAATTAAATATAATAAAAATAAAAATTACATACACTAAGTATGTCTAATTAAAACATTTCTAATCCTAAATCACAGCCCCTACAAATCAATCAAAAATTAAATCAATTTCTTCTTTTTTTAATTTACCTACACGGGCCGAATGTTAAAAGCCCAAGTCACAGGCCCTACAAATCAAAAGCTCTAAACCCTAAAGTTCATTCTTATTGACATCAACATCCCCTGCGCCTCTGCTCTCAAATAGCTACAAATCTCTCCACCTCTGTCTTTCCTCTATGTCTCTCTTCAATTTGGTTTGTATATTCTTCGATTCTATATACCTCTCTCCCTATATATCCATCTCTCTCTATATATATCTCTCTCTCTATTTATCTATCTTCACCCCGAGGTAACCCCTTTTTTCTTCGAATAGTGTGTGTATTGATGTATGTATCGGGACGGATGTGGTAGTAGATGAGGCAATGGGAGCGTCTATAGTAGCATCATCAACAATGTAAATTTTCATCAGTCCGGGTAGCGCACTCAACATGTTTGATGAAATGTTTAACTGAAAAAGAGATAGATTTAGTGTATTATAGTAGCAATCATTATACTGTTTAAGCCACTACGGATCTGGTTGTGTAGATATTGCTATTTTCTTTCATTTGTTAGTAATATTTTGAATGATATTGTATTCAATATTGTGGTTGGTGAAATGATAGTTTCCAGAGAAGTCAGAATCGGAAGTCTATGAATCTTAATACGAAGCTTTCACTGGTTTGTTTGTTATATGAATTGTTACGGTCATTGTTATTTTTTCATTTTAGTGGTGATTGTTGTTTTTTTAAAATGTGGAAAGTGCAGCAATTTGTATTGTTATTAGTTTACGTTAAAAGTTGTAAAATGAAAGTGAACAGCAGCAGTTTTTGCTGCTTTTTGGCCGAATAATGTGTTGCTTGTTTTACGTCCATTTTCGTTGTTTTATGTCCATATTCGTGGCCTACTAAAATAAGATTTGATTTGAATTGGATTACCAGAATATGCCCGGAATCCTGGAAGACTAATCGTATTCTGTAAATTTTCTGATTTCCGATGAGATTTTTTTTAAAACTTTTTTTAATTAATTCAACCGGAGGAGGTTGAATTTAAAATTGAATTTTAGACCATATATAGTCGAATTGAACTTTTGGGCGGACCTTTTAAATTTTCTAGAAAATTCAAATTTTTGTGCGAGATTTTAAAATTTTAGTTGAAAATTTAAATTCAATCGACTTTGGTTGAATTTTGTCAGTCGAATTTAAGCAGTTGTATTTATCCGGTCGTAAATAGTCGGTTAAATTTAGTTAAATATGACTGAATCTCTAAATTCGACTCCCTTTATTACAACCAATTCAAAATCGGTCGAAATTAAGTAAATTTGATTGCGTGCAGTTGAATTAAGCTAAATTCGGCCGATTTTTTTCGGTCGAATTTAGCCTTTTTTCTTGTAGTGCTTATATATCACCAAGTTTTACAAGTGAAGATAAAAATATAAAATACAATTGAAAAGATTCTTCACATGTTTCTTCTTCATTTCTCTATCCAATACAATCTAGGATAATCTGTGAATCTTTGAATACTTCCTTGTTTGCACCAGAATGGAAATGCTGCATTTTCTTGATTCCTCCAAGTGGCTGCCACATTCCAATTGTCTCTGTCAACCCATATGCCTTTGTCAGCTTAGGAATTGTCACTGTCAACTGTTATAGAACTTAGCATCTGTTGAAGCTTTCATCCGTTGAAGGTTTTATCCGTTGATGCATTAGCAGTTGAAGCTTTATCCGTTGATGCACTCATCCGTTGATGGATGTTATCCGTTGAAGCTTTAGAGACATCCGTTGAAGCTTTGTTTCTTATCCGTTGAAGGCCTTTAACTTATCAGTTGATACTACTTCATTTATACAGAATTACAAGGCATGAAATATTTATAGTTAGCCCTCCTATTTGCATATCCACTAGTAGTCAACATGACTTAATTTCCCACAACATCTAAGAATTATAACTTGAATACAGAAACTGAAATGTGCTACAATAATAAACTTATTTCTAAGTAAAGCTACTCCATCAACGGATAGCCAGAATGGTCTTATCCGTTGAGGCTACAAACACCAGATTTCTACTTAAGTGTTTTGTTTAACTTATCATCAAACTAATACACATATTCCTAACAATCTCCCCCTATTTATGTCTACTAGAATTGTAGGCATAAATTTGGGTTTAACTTGATGATAACAAAACACTTAACAAATATATCAACTGACATCAAGTAGAAATTCAAAAGTGCTGCAAAAGTGTATGTACTGAGATAGAATTGAAGAATTATATTGTTTCCAAGGATCCTCCTTTAGGCTGAGCAGAGATTTTATTTTCCTTTGATCCCTTGTTTTCTTCCCTAGCCTCATGTCATTTTCCTCTACTTAGAGTTGGAGTTGTCTGTAGAATTCACTTCATCTTCTTCACTGATGTCCAACTTAGACTGCATGTCCTCGAGAGTTTCATTACTCGCAATTTTAAGCTGGTCTTCAAGTTTGAAGAATCTTCTGACTCCTTTATTGTCTCTGAACTCCATCAGCCAATGAGGTGATTTATGAATTGTAATTCCATGCTCAGGGATGAGTAATGTTCTAGGCAAGGAATTGGGCTCCCACCATGTTTTCCTTATGCTGGCAATCTTGTTGAGAATCTCAGTTTTGGCAGTCCTGGTGCCAGAATCCCTTTTTATAGCTGAGTAGACTCTAATCAAGGTAGAATAGCCTTCATCCAGAATTCTGTAAAGGGGCCAAGTCCTTTCCCCATTTCCTTTGTACTTGAACACTAATTTTTCTGGTAGCTGTCTATAGGCGTCTATTCCCCTTACTTCCTCCAGCTCATCCAGGTAGATTTCAATGTCTGTCTGTTCCTTTATGTCACAAATGTGAACATAATCATCCTTTGAGACTTGTGGCTTAGGCTTAGGTTTCTGAGTGAATTTCCTTGAGGTTAGGGGAGGTGTTGATTTGGTTTTTCTTTTCTGTTTCTTTGGTGGTGGAGAAGTAGTTAAGAAGGTGGGAAATTTGATGGTGTCCCAATCAATGGGTTCTTCCTTAGGAATGATTGTTTCACCATGGATATTTAAGTAGGGATCAGGCACAATGGGTTCAGGAATAGAAGGTAGTGGTTTGGATTTTGATTGGATTTCCTCAGTGTTATCTACAATCTTCATTTTTGCATTTGCCTTTCTTCTGTTCCCTTTCTGCCATTCCTTTCTTTCCTCACTTCTTTCTTCCACATCCTCACTGAACATGTTCCCCATACCTTCATCTTCACCCTTGTCTTCAATTTCTTTCTTCTCTTCAATTTGACTTGACTTTGGTTGTTTTTCAAGCTTTGCTTGTGCTCTTTTGTCAACCCTTAGCTTTTCAACTTCTTCCTTCAGCCTTTTGGCCTCTTCCCTCTTGGCTTTTAAGAATTTGGGATGTCCTTGCACCACACAGATACTCTTTCTTCTCTATAAATGATAGCCATATTCATTCTTTCCACTACATCATTGGTCTCTTTGTGCTTTATGATGCTGCCACCCAAAACTTTGTCTTCATCAGGCTTTGGAAGAGGAAAGTCCACTTCTTTCAATTGAGCAAAGTTAAGGGGATTCTTTGTAGAGTCCTTCTTAAGTCTAGTGTTGGGCTTGAGTACCACAGGCTTGAAGTTCTTGAAGGAAGTTTCTCCAACCTTATTCCTCCTTACTGGCTTGTATTCCATAGTGATTGGCTCAACCATTGTGCAATGTTTCACAGATAAGGATTTTGTTGTTGTAGAGCCAAACACTTTTCATCCTTTCATCAATTTCCTCCTTTGCTCTTTACCTGCATCTCAGCTGCTGCTAGCTGGATTAGATCAATTCCATCAAGCTTTCCTTTGATCTGAAGTATTGGAGAAGTAGTGATGGCAGGAACTAGCACTTTGGATATTTGAATGTTTGTAGATGGCTCTCCTTCCCCTTCCCCTTTATTCTCCCCCTTTTGTTATCATCAAGGAGGGGGTCAAGCCTTGTGCTTTTCCAGCTGCATGAGTAGACTTGTTTGAGACTGTTGATTCTGAAGAATGGTAACCACAGAGTTTTCAATGACTTGAACTCTGTCTTCCAACTTGGCCAGCCTCTTTTCAGCATCTGATTCTCTTCTCAATCTCAGTAACAAGTCATGCATGGTACCATAGGGCATGACTGAATCCAGCTTCTCAGAATTGTAGGACTTCAAGTCAGATATATCCTTCTTGAGTTCATCCACACTCAGATTCTGTCTTAGTTGTTGTAGCTTCATGAGATGTAGAGACTCTAGGTGGGCTTGAAGAATAGCCTTGGTACCAGCATCTAAAGTTTCTGAAGGGCCTTTTGAATAGCCATAACGTTTGACCAAGGATACACTGAACTGTCCTGGTGTAGATTCCTTAGTCAAGGCCCATTCAGGTAAATTTGGAACTGAACTAGGACCTGCATCTCCCCCTAAGTTCATGCTTCCATCAAATGAGAGAGTCATCATCATTAGAATTTACTCCAAATTCTTCAGATGGCTCACCAGCTTGAGAAGGCATTATTGACAGCAGCTTTATCCCTTTGTAGAGATCTGAAGTGTGTACTAGGTTCAAAGTCTGTTCTGCCTCCACATTGCCCTGAGCAGCCAACAGTTGATAGGCTGACACAGGATGAGTAAAAGTGTCAGCATCCAAGGAAATGTCATCAATTACAGCTTTGTAATGTTGCTGAAATTGTCTTTCCTTTTCAGCATCATCCACAATCATTGACTCATAGCAATGGCTGGATCCACCCTTATACCTTCTGTACCTGCTTTTCTCTAATTTCTCTATATTCTTGCATCAGGGGCTCCCCCTGGCTCACACACCTCACACCCTCACCTCACCTACTAAGGTGGCACTCCTCTCACTTTCTTTTGTCATGCTGGAAGAAATAGCATGCATATTTAGACTCTCAAGCTCTCCTTTTGCCTGGGAGCAACCCAGCCTCTCACTCAAATTTTCACTCCCTTCCCTCAATCCTAGAAGTGATTGTACAGTAACCATGTCTTCTACACTTGGAATGATTCAGTTATTTGTGTAGAGACTATCAACGATAGGGAGTATCCGTTGAAGTAGGAACTGATGGTATCAACGGATAACTGTTGTTAAGCTTATCCGTCGAAAACAACCACTTGTCAACGGATGAGTAATATCCATTGATGAAGGAAAAGAAGTAGAAATTGAAAGGGACATGATTGTTGAATCTGTGTGGATTGATTTAATTTAGGGGAGACAGATTCTTCAACCAAGTCTGAAAGAATTGGCTGATGATCCAACAAATCATCTAAAAGATGATGATCACCAGTATTTGAGTAGGGCTCCTCCTGAGTTGTAAAGAGGGAGAATCAGGAATTGATGTGAATATCATGTCCACATCAGAGATGGTGATGGAGAATTTGGTGAATGTGTGTCAATTTTGAGAGAATGGGGTTGTGACTCCATATTTGTTGGAGTCACATCAAGCTGAATTTGAGAAGGCATAATACAGGTAGGTGTATCTGTGCAGTGTGTGCACCCTGTGTGGAAATTAAGGTTTTAACTTCTTTCTTCTTGTAAAGGCTTTTACAGGTGAGTGTGTGGTTTCAGTGTCCCTCCCTCTTTTGTTCTGTGTCCCTGGTTGGGGACTATTTTAATAGCTGCACCCTTTTGGGAGGATGCAACTAGGGATGAGTTTGAATCCTTTTCAACCACCACAGTCTTTTGAGAAACTGTGGCTTGGCTAGCTGGGGTACCTCTCACCTCTCCTACCTTATCCTAGGGGGTTTCTTGATGTTCACCCCTCCCCTACCACTCACACCCTGTTCACTCCCCTCAGGGTTGATGGTAGTTGTTACAACTGTTGTCTTTTGAGAAACAACAGAGGTGGCTTTCTTTGACTTTGTTCTTGAAACTTTAGGTTTGGTGGCTTTGGTAGGAATCTGTTGGGACAAAGACACAGATTCCATGGCCACACTTGAAGGAAAAGAAATAATGGGGTTGGAAGTAGTAGGAGTTGAAGAAGTATTTACCTCACTTACCTGAGGTGCATTCATTATTGGCAAATATACCAATGGCACCTGATTGTTGAGGTTATTCTCAAAGGTCTGCAAGAACCCTTTTCTCTTGTGCCCAGCACTTGAGTTTGTTACTCTCATTGGTTATGACCAATCCTTCAGCAACATGGTTAGCCAATAACATAAAGAATCTAGCATAGTAGATGTTATGGGGTCTATTAGCTTTGTTACCTAACCTGGTACCTAATTCTAGCATGACATAGTTGCTAAAATTAAAATACCTATCAGAAACTAGCATATAGAGCATATAACTAGAGATGAAGTTATAGCATCAAAATTACTAATTTTCCCAGAGAAAACCTTGATAAAGGCATCACTAAGAAAACTCATTCTTTCCTAAGGCCTTTTCTTCTAATACTCCCTAAACTAGCAGAATCAAAAGAATAGCCTATGGAATCTAACATGCTAGATACATCATTATCAGTGTGTGGTGTCATGGCATTGTTCTCAGGTAGTTTGAAACAAGATTGTTATATCATGTTAATACAGTAATCTTTACCTTTGAGAGAGAAAGAGATGGTCATATCTGTGGGATTGAACTCAGCAGTTGTCCAAATCTCCTCAATTACCTCACAGTAAATAGTTGGGGCATCCAGCATTGCATAGCTTAGTTTGTAATTTTTGATGAAGTCCATCATCATGTGATAATCTGAGTGGGCTTCATTCTTTTCCACCAAAGCTACGAAATTGTTCTCTCATAGACAAATCCAGACTGAGACATTATCTTTACTACTGGTGCCATTGTAGTGAGTAGAGGTTGCAGAGAAAAGTTGAGAGTTTTGGAGAGAAAAGAGTAAAACTTTTGAAGATTGCAAGAAAGCGTAAAGTGAAAATAAGAATTCAAAATGCTTTTATACTTTCTGAATTAAAACGTAGGAGAATGATTAAAAAATACTTTTAAGTAAATTACGGTCGTTTGAGAATAAAGAAAACTGTATGAATTCTAAAACTGCCTTTAATACAAATACATACAACTGTATATATATATGTATCAACAGTTAAGTAAAAGAATCAACGGTTGTGATTACTTAAAACAACTGATGTGACACTTCAACGGAAAGGTAAATATTATCCTTTGAAGATTAACACAGTTTTATCCGTTGAAGGATAAAATTACCAGAAATGTATTTGTCTTTCAACGGATAATGAACATCCGTTGATAGAACAATTTTGGCTTTCAACGGATAGGGAATATCCATTGATAGAATATCTTTACTTAAAGCCAACTTTGTTCTTGCAACAAATTCATTTCAGGCTCAAAGCAGATTATAATAAGGACATGAATTTATGAATAATTAAGCATACCTAGCTCACTACTAATCTTGTGAATGTTGATTCATCAAGTGGCTTGGTAAATATGTCTGCAATCTGCTTTTCACTTGGAACAAAATGAAGTTCCATTGTACCATTCATCACATGTTCCCTTATGAAGTGGTACTTGATGTCAATGTCTTGGTTTTGAGTGTTGTACTGGATTTTCAGTAATGGCAATGGCACTTGTGTTGTCACAGAATATTGGAATTTTGTCAACAGTTATCCCATAGTCAAATAGTTGATTCCTCATCCAAAGTATCTGTGCACAGCAACTACCAGCAGCAATGTACTCAGCTTCAGCTGTTGATGTAGAAACAGAATTTTGCTTCTTGCTGAACCATGACACAAGCTTATTCCCTAGAAATTGACAGGTGCCAGTTGTACTTTTCCTGTCTATTTTGCAACCTGCATAATCTGCATCTGAGTAGCCAATTAGATCAAAACCAGACTCTCTAGGATACCAAATTCCTAGATTTGAGGTCTTTGAGATATTAAAATTCTTTTAATAGCCACTAAGTGAGATTCTTTAGGGTCAGCTTGAAATCTAGCACAGAGACATGTAGAAAACATTATATCAGGTCTACTAGCAGTTAAATATAGAAGTGAGCCAACCATGCCTCTATAACTTGTAATATCCACAGACTTTTCAGCCTTGTTTAATTCAAGCTTGGTGGCAGTGGCCATGGGAGTTTTTGCAGATGAACAATCCATTAAGTCAAACTTTTTAAAAGATCATAAATATATTTAGTTTGACTAATGAAAATTCCACCACTAACTTGTTTAACTTGTAAACCAAGAAAATAAGTTAGCTCTCCCATCATGCTCATTTCATATTTACTTTGCATTAACTTAGCAAACTTTTTACAAAGCTTATCATCTGTAGAACCAAATATAATATCATCTACATAGATTTGAACAAGTATTGTAGAGCCATTAACATTTCTAAAGAAAAGAGTTTGTCAACAGTACCTCTTGTGAAGTGATTATCTAGAGAAATTTTGACAAAGTCTCATACCAGGCTCTAGGTGCTTGCTTTAGTCCATAGAGTGCTTTCAACAGATAATACACATAGTCTGGAAATTTGGATCTTCAAATCCTGGAGGTTGGCTTACATAAACTTCTTCCTCCAATTCTCCATTCAGAAATGCACTCTTGACATCCATTTGATAGACTTTGAAATTGGCATGGGCTGCATAGGCTAGAAAGATTCTGATGGCTTCAAGTCTTGCAACTGGAGCAAATGTCTCATCAAAATTATTCCCTCTTGTTGAGAATAGCCCTTGGCAACCAATCTGGCTTTATTCCTTATGACAATGCCATTTTCATCCATCTTGTTCTGAATACCATTTTGTGTCAATAGAGCTCTTGTTCTTTGGCTTGGGTACCAGCTTCCATACCTTGTTCCTCTCAAATTGGTTTAGCTCCTCTTGCATTGCTAAAATCCAATCTGGATCCAATAGAGCTTCTTCCACTCTTTAGGTTCCTCCTGTGATAGAAAACTACTATATAGACATTCATCTTGAGTAGCCCTTCTAGTTTGCACTTTAGATGTTGCATCACCAATGATCAATTCAAAAGGTGATTTTGGTCCATTTCCTTTGAGGTGGTAGATTAGCTCTAGATGAGGTTGCCTCAGTATTGTCATGATGTGAGATAGAGTGTTGATTGGTTGAAACTCCCCCTGAGTTACTGATCCTTTGAAAGGAACTAGGAGTTCTATCAATGATGAAGTGAATTGATTATCCGTTGAAACTATGATCAACGGATGCTTCTTATGTACTTCAACGGATGATGCACTTTGTCTTTCAACGGATGCTGCATTACTTCTTTCAACGGATGCTGAATTGTGACTTTCAACTGATGCAGCACTTTGTGCATTATCCAAAGGCAGATTTTGAATTCTTTTCGAGGTGCCTTCTCATCATTTCATCTTCACTATCATCACAATATATCTCATGTTGTCAAATTTGAGTCCTTCATGATGTCCCTCATCTGTTAGTCCATCAATCTTTTTATCATCAAACACAATATGCACAGATTCCATGACAATGTTGGTTCTTAGATTGTAGACCCTATATGATTTTCCACAGAATAACCAACAAATATTCCTTCATCAGCCTTTGCATCAAACTTCCCTTTGTGATCAGGTTGATTCCTTAGAATGTAGCATTTGCAACCAAAGACATGAAGAAAGTTTAAAGTTGGTTTTCTTCTCTTGAACAATTGATAGGGAGTCATGCCTTTTGCCTGATTGATTAGAGAAATATTCTGAGTGTAACATGCACAGTTAACAGCCTCAGCCCAAAAGTATGTTGGGAGTTTTGACTCTTCAAGCATTGTTCTTGCAGCTTCAATTAGTGATATGTTCTTCCTTTCTACCACAATTCTGTTGTGAGTCCTTGAGTTGAGAACTCATGCATGATCCCATTTTCTCCACAGAACAACCTCATGGTAGAATTCCTGAAATTAGTTCCATTGTCACTCCTGATATTCCTTACCTTGAAATCTGGGTGATTGTTGACTTGCTTGATATGATTGATGATGATTTCACTAGCTTCATCCTTTGATACAAGAAAGTAGGTCCATGAAAACTTTGAGAAATCATCTACAATCACTAGGCAATATTTTCCTTGAAATTGACAATACATTGACTGGTCCAAAAAGATCCATGTGTAGCAGTTGTAGTGGTTCATCAATTGCAGATTCAAGCTTCTTACTGAATGATACTTTCTTTTGCTTTCCTTTCTGACAAGCATCACACAGTCCATCCCTTGTGAATTCCACTAGAGGCATTCCTCTAACTAAGTCCTTTTTGACTAGATCATTCATTGTCTTGAAATTCAAATGGGACAGCTTCTTGTGCCATAGCCAACTTTCAGCTGTACTTGCTTTGCTAAAAAGACAAGTAATTGATTCTGCATTTGTAGAGTTAAAGTCATCCAAGTACACATTCCCTTTTCTAACTCCAGTTAGAACCACTTTGTTGTCCTTCTTACTTGTGACAACACAGGCGTCAGAATTGAAGGAAACAGTATTCCCCTCTGTCACATAGTTGACTGATGTTCAATAGATTGTGTTTGAGACCATCAACTAATACGACTTCATCAATGATGACATTCTTTTTGAAATCAAGCCATATCCCATAGTGAACCCTTTGCTGTCATCTCCAAAGGTAATGCTAGGGCTAGCTCTCTCTTTGAACTCTATGAGCAGGGTGAAATCTCCTGTCATGTGCCTTGAACACCCACTGTCCAAGTACCATATATTCCTTCTTTTTCCCTGCACACAACAAAATCAATCAAGTTGATTTTGGTACCCAAGTTTCCTTGGGTCTAGCCTTGTTAGTCTTTTTCCTAGACTTCATACCTCCTGCATCTTTTGACTTAGGTAACTTTGGGTCAACCTTGGTCTCAGATGTAGTTGGTTGAAGTGTAGGGTTAGTCACAGAGTCATTTAGCACATTTGGTTGAATTTGATAAGGCATAGATTGTGCAAACATATTATTCCACATAGGCATGTTATGGCATTTGAGGCATGCTGAATGCAGCAAAATAAGGATTATTAGCATATGGCATGTTTGATGAAATGTTTAACTGAAAAAGAGATAGATTTAGTGTATTATAGTAGCAATCATTATACTGTTTAAGCCACTACGGATCTGGTTGTGTAGATATTGCTATTTTCTTTTCATTTGTTAGTAATATTTTGAATGATATTGTATTCAATATATTGGTTGGTGAAATGATAGTTTCCAGAGAAGTCAGAATCGGAAGTCTATGAATCTTAATACGAAGCTTTCACTGGTTTGTTTGTTATATGAATTGTTACGGTCATTGTTATTTTTTCATTTTAGTGGTGATTGTTGTTTTTTTAAAATGTGGAAAGTGCAGCAATTTGTATTGTTTTAGTTTACGTTAAAAGTTGTAAAATGAAAGTGAACAGCAGCAGTTTTTGCTGCTTTTTGGCCGAATAATGTGTTGCTTGTTTTACGTCCATTTTCGTTGTTTTATGTCCATATTCGTGGCCTACTAAAATAAGATTTGATTTGAATTGGATTACCAGAATATGCCGGAATCCTGGAAGACTAATCGTATTCTGTAAATTTTCTGATTTCCGATGAGATTTTTTTAAAACTTTTTTTAATTAATTCAACCGGAGGAGGTTGAATTTAAAATTGAATTTTAGACCATATATAGTCGAATTGAACTTTGGGCGGACCTTTTAAATTTTCTAGAAAATTCAAATTTTTTGTGCGAGATTTTAAAATTTTAGTTGAAAATTTAAATTCAATCGACTTTGGTTGAATTTTGTCAGTCGAATTTAAGCAGTTGTATTTATCCGGTCGTAAATAGTCGGTTAAATTTAGTTAAATATGACTGAATCTCTAAATCGACTCCCTTTATTACAACCAATTCAAAATCGGTCGAAATTAAGTAAATTTGATTGCGTGCAGTTGAATTAAGCTAAATTCGGCCGATTTTTTCGGTCGAATTTAGCCTTTTTTCTTGTAGTGCTTTATATCACCAAGTTTTACAAGTGAAGATAAAAATATAAAATACAATTGAAAAGATTCTTCACATGTTTCTTCATTTCTCTATCCAATACAATCTAGGATAATCTGTGAATCTTTGAATACTTCCTTGTTTGCACCAGAATGGAAATGCTGCATTTTCTTGATTCCTCCAA
>NW_027420193.1:0-4693 GCF_009905375.1 Apium graveolens
TATAAATGTGGTACCAAGAGGTGGTTAAAGGATGTTAAATTGCATGTTGATGATGTTAAAAGGTCAATTGTACCAATATATGGTGGCAAGTGACTCTTATAGGGTGCAAAGTGACTCTAATATGGTGAAGAGTGACTTACATGGTTGATTAGAGCCAAAATGTGGCCTAAAATTGACTCGTATAAATGTGGTACCAAGAGGTGGTTAAAGGATGTTAAATTGCATGTTGATGATGTTAAAAGGTCAATTGTACCAATATATGGTGGCAAGTGACTCTTATAGGGTGCAAAGTGACTCTAATATGGTGAAGAGTGACTTACATGGTTGATTAGAGCCAAAATGTGGCCAAAATTGACTCGTATAAATGTGGTACCAAGAGGTGGTTAAAGGATGTTAAATTGCATGTTGATGATGTTAAAAGGTCAATTGTACCAATATATGGTGGCAAGTGACTCTTATAGGGTGCAAAGTGACTCTAATATGGTGAAGAGTGACTTACATGGTTGATTAGAGCCAAAATGTGGCCAAAATTGACTCGTATAAATGTGGTACCAAGAGGTGGTTAAAGGATGTTAAATTGCATGTTGATGTTAAAAGGTCAATTGTACCAATATATGGTGGCAAGTGACTCTTATAGGGTGCAAAGTGACTCTAATATGGTGAAGAGTGACTTACATGGTTGATTAGAGCCAAAATGTGGCCAAAATTGACTCGTATAAATGTGGTACCAAGAGGTGGTTAAAGGATGTTAAATTGCATGTTGATGATGTTAAAAGGTCAATTGTACCAATATATGGTGGCAAGTGACTCTTATAGGGTGCAAAGTGACTCTAATATGGTGAAGAGTGACTTACATGGTTGATTAGAGCCAAAATGTGGCCAAAATTGACTCGTATAAATGTGGTACCAAGAGGTGGTTAAAGGATGTTAAATTGCATGTTGATGATGTTAAAAGGTCAATTGTACCAATATATGGTGGCAAGTGACTCTTATAGGGTGCAAAGTGACTCTAATATGGTGAAGAGTGACTTACATGGTTGATTAGAGCCAAAATGTGGCCAAAATTGACTCGTATAAATGTGGTACCAAGAGGTGGTTAAAGGATGTTAAATTGCATGTTATGATGTTAAAAGGTCAATTGTACCAATATATGGTGGCAAGTGACTCTTATAGGGTGCAAAGTGACTCTAATATGGTGAAGAGTGACTTACATGGTTGATTAGAGCCAAAATGTGGCCAAAATTGACTCGTATAAATGTGGTACCAAGAGGTGGTTAAAGGATGTTAAATTGCATGTTATGATGTTAAAAGGTCAATTGTACCAATATATGGTGGCAAGTGACTCTTATAGGGTGCAAAGTGACTCTAATATGGTGAAGAGTGACTTACATGGTTGATTAGAGCCAAAATGTGGCCAAAATTGACTCGTATAAATGTGGTACCAAGAGGTGGTTAAAGGATGTTAAATTGCATGTTGATGATGTTAAAAGGTCAATTGTACCAATATATGGTGGCAAGTACTCTTATAGGGTGCAAAGTGACTCTAATATGGTGAAGAGTGACTTACATGGTTGATTAGAGCCAAAATGTGGCCAAAATTGACTCGTATAAATGTGGTACCAAGAGGTGGTTAAAGGATGTTAAATTGCATGTTGATGATGTTAAAAGGTCAATTGTACCAATATATGGTGGCAAGTGACTCTTATAGGGTGCAAAGTGACTCTAATATGGTGAAGAGTGACTTACATGGTTGATTAGAGCCAAAATGTGGCCAAAATTGACTCGTATAAATGTGGTACCAAGAGGTGGTTAAAGGATGTTAAATTGCATGTTGATGATGTTAAAAGGTCAATTGTACCAATATATGGTGGCAAGTGACTCTTATAGGGTGCAAAGTGACTCTAATATGGTGAAGAGTGTTACATGGTTGATTAGAGCCAAAATGTGGCCAAAATTGACTCGTATAAATGTGGTACCAAGAGGTGGTTAAAGGATGTTAAATTGCATGTTGATGATGTTAAAAGGTCAATTGTACCAATATATGGTGGCAAGTGACTCTTATAGGGTGCAAAGTGACTCTAATATGGTGAAGAGTGACTTACATGGTTGATTAGAGCCAAAATGTGGCCAAAATTGACTCGTATAAATGTGGTACCAAGAGGTGGTTAAAGGATGTTAAATTGCATGTTGATGATGTTAAAAGGTCAATTGTACCAATATATGGTGGCAAGTGACTCTTATAGGGTGCAAAGTGACTCTAATATGGTGAAGAGTGACTTACATGGTTGATTAGAGCCAAAATGTGGCCAAAATTGACTCGTATAAATGTGGTACCAAGAGGTGGTTAAAGGATGTTAAATTGCATGTATGATGTTAAAAGGTCAATTGTACCAATATATGGTGGCAAGTGACTCTTATAGGGTGCAAAGTGACTCTAATATGGTGAAGAGTGACTTACATGGTTGATTAGAGCCAAAATGTGGCCAAAATTGACTCGTATAAATGTGGTACCAAGAGGTGGTTAAAGGATGTTAAATTGCATTTTGATGATGTTAAAAGGTCAATTGTACCAATATATGGTGGCAAGTGACTCTTATAGGGTGCAAAGTGACTCTAATATGGTGAAGACTTACATGGTTGATTAGAGCCAAAATGTGGCCTAAAATTAACTCGTATAAATATGGTACCAAGAGGTGGTTAAAGGATGTTAAATTGCATTTTGATGATGTTAAAAGGTCAATTGTACCAATATATGGTGGCAAGTGACTCTTATAGGGTGCAAAGTGACTCTAATATGGTGAAGAGTCACTTACATGGTTGATTAGAGCCAAAATGTGGCCAAAATTGACTCGTATAAATGTGGTACCAAGAGGTGGTTAAAGGATGTAAATTGCATGTTGATGATGTTAAAAGGTCAATTGTACCAATATATGGTGGCAAGTGACTCTTATAGGGTGCAAAGTGACTCTAATATGGTGAAGAGTGACTTACATGGTTGATTAGAGCCAAAATGTGGCCAAAATTGACTCGTATAAATGTGGTACCAAGAGGTGGTTAAAGGATGTTAAATTGCATGTTGATGATGTTAAAAGGTCAATTGTACCAATATATGGTGGCAAGTGACTCTTATAGGGTGCAAAGTGACTCTAATATGGTGAAGAGTGACTTACATGGTTGATTAGAGCCAAAATGTGGCCAAAATTGACTCGTATAAATGTGGTACCAAGAGGTGGTTAAAGGATGTTAAATTGCATGTTGATGATGTTAAAAGGTCAATTGTACCAATATATGGTGGCAAGTGACTCTTATAGGGTGCAAAGTGACTCTAATATGGTGAAGAGTGACTTACATGGTTGATTAGAGCCAAAATGTGGCCAAAATTGACTCGTATAAATGTGGTACCAAGAGGTGGTTAAAGGATGTTAAATTGCATGTGATGATGTTAAAAGGTCAATTGTACCAATATATGGTGGCAAGTGACTCTTATAGGGTGCAAAGTGACTCTAATATGGTGAAGAGTGACTTACATGGTTGATTAGAGCCAAAATGTGGCCAAAATTGACTCGTATAAATGTGGTACCAAGAGGTGGTTAAAGGATGTAAATTGCATGTTGATGATGTTAAAAGGTCAATTGTACCAATATATGGTGGCAAGTGACTCTTATAGGGTGCAAAGTGACTCTAATATGGTGAAGAGTGACTTACATGGTTGATTAGAGCCAAAATGTGGCCAAAATTGACTCGTATAAATGTGGTACCAAGAGGTGGTTAAAGGATGTTAAATTGCATGTGATGATGTTAAAAGGTCAATTGTACCAATATATGGTGGCAAGTGACTCTTATAGGGTGCAAAGTGACTCTAATATGGTGAAGAGTGACTTACATGGTTGATTAGAGCCAAAATGTGGCCAAAATTGACTCGTATAAATGTGGTACCAAGAGGTGGTTAAAGGATGTTAAATTGCATGTTGATGATGTTAAAAGGTCAATTGTACCAATATATGGTGGCAAGTACTCTTATAGGGTGCAAAGTGACTCTAATATGGTGAAGAGTGACTTACATGGTTGATTAGAGCCAAAATGTGGCCCAAAATTGACTCGTATAAATGTGGTACCAAGAGGTGGTTAAAGGATGTTAAATTGCATGTTGATGATGTTAAAAGGTCAATTGTACCAATATATGGTGGCAAGTGACTCTTATAGGGTGCAAAGTGACTCTAATATGGTGAAGAGTGATTACATGGTTGATTAGAGCCAAAATGTGGCCAAAATTGACTCGTATAAATGTGGTACCAAGAGGTGGTTAAAGGATGTTAAATTGCATGTGATGATGTTAAAAGGTCAATTGTACCAATATATGGTGGCAAGTGACTCTTATAGGGTGCAAAGTGACTCTAATATGGTGAAGAGTGACTTACATGGTTGATTAGAGCCAAAATGTGGCCAAATTGACGTATAAATGTGGTACCAAGAGGTGGTTAAAGGATGTTAAATTGCATGTTGATGATGTTAAAAGGTCAATTGTACCAATATATGGTGGCAAGTGACTTTATAGGGTGCAAAGTGACTCTAATATGGTGAAGAGTGACTTACATGGTTGATTAGAGTCAAAATGTGGCCCAAAATTGACTCGTATAAATGTGGTACCAAGAGGTGGTTAAAGGAAGTAAAATTGCTGATGATGTTAAAAGGT
>NW_027420194.1:0-11124 GCF_009905375.1 Apium graveolens
TTTCCTTCTCCTACTTCATCCCAACTTGTTGGTGATCTACATTTTCGCCCGTACAAAGCTTCGTATGGTGGCATGCCGATACTGGAATGATAGCTGTTGTTGTAAGAGAATTCAATCAACGGCAAATGGTCGTCCCAACTTCCTGCAAAATCGATTGCACAACTGCGCAACATGTCTTCAATTGTTTGGATTGTCCTTTCACTCTGGCCATCAGTCTGCGGGTGGTACGCCGTGCTCATATTCAACTTTGTGCCCAGACATTCCTGAAATTGCTTCCAAAATCTCGAGTTAAATCGGGGATCTCTGTCTGAAACTATTGATACAGGTACTCCATGCCTTAGTACGATTTCGCGCACATACAGATGAACCAACTTGTCCAGTGACGACTTCTCGTTAATTGGAAGGAAATGCGCTGACTTCGTAAGACGATCAATTATAACCCATATTGCGTCATGCCCGGATTTCGTTCGCGGTAGTCCTACTATAAAGTCCATAGCGATATTTTCCCATTTCCATTCTGGAATCTTCAGGGGCTGAATTAATCCGCTTGGTCGTTGATGTTCTGCCTTCACTTTCTGACAAGTATAACACTTCGCAACCCATTCTGCCACGTCTCGCTTCATATTTGGCCACCAAAAGTTCTTCTTTAAGTCTCGATACATCTTGGTACTTCCCGGGTGGATTGAAAATTTCGAATTGTGGGCTTCATGGAGGATCTCATTCTTTAATTCAGGTACATGAGGAATCCATATTCTGGAAGAAAACCTTAGTATCCCTTGCTCATCCCTTTGAGTATTAATCTCCTCTCCAGATAACTGATTCTTCTCTTTCTCCATTACTTCTTCTTGACATTTCTTTATCTTTTCCACTAGTGTTGGCTGAAAAGTCATTGCGCGACAAACTTCCTCAACTTTTCCACAATCACAAAGTTCCAGTTCAAATCTCTTGATTTCTTCAGATAATTCCTTTGGTGTTGTCATCTTATTCAGTCTCTCTTTCCTACTTAGAGCATCGGCCACAACATTCGCCTTTCCAGGATGGTAATTTATCGAGCAGTCATAGTCCTTGATCAATTCCAGCCATCTCCTCTGCCTCATATTGAGCTCCTTCTGAGTGAAAATGTACTTTAAACTCTTGTGATCCGTGTAGATTTCACACTTCTCTCGTAGAGGTAATGTCTCCAAATCTTAAGTGCGAACACTATGGCGGCTAGTTCCAAGTCATGCGTCGGGTACTTTAACTCATGCGGTTTCAACTGTCTTGACGCATATGCGATCACCTTACTGTGTTGCATTAACACACAACCCAATCCCTTATGTGAAGCGTCGCTGAATATTACAAAGTTTCCTTGATCATCGGTAGCACTAACACCGGAGCTGTTACCAATCTCTGTTTCAACTTTGAAAACTATCCTCACATTCTGCACTCCATTCAAACTTTTGATTCTTTCTGGTTAACTTGGTCAATGGCGTGGCGATTTTCGAAAAATCCTTGACGAACCTTCTATAGTATCCTGCCAACCCTAGAAAACTTCGCACTTCCGTAGGAGTCTTTGGCCTCTCCCAACTCATAACTGCCTCAATCTTTGCCGGATCCACTTTAACTCCTTCATTTCCAATGACATGCCCCAAAAATTGAACTTCCTTTAACCAGAACTCACATTTGGTAAACTTGGCATACAACTTCTCTTGACGAAGTATTTCCAATGCTATCCAGAGGTGCTGCTTATGTTCTTCTTCCGACTTAGAATAAATAAGGATGTCATCAATGAATACCACGACAAATTTGTCCAAATACTTCTTAAATACTCGATTCATCAGATCCATAAATGCGGCCGGGGCGTTGGTCAGTCCAAACGGCATTACTAAGAATTCATAATGCCCATATCTGGTCCTGAATGCGGTCTTGGGAATATCTTCTTCTTTGATCTTTAATTGATGGTATCCCGATCTCAAATCGATCTTTGAAAAGCATTTTGCTCCCTTCAGCTGGTCAAAAAGGTAATCTATTCTTGGTAGCGGGTAGCGGTTCTTGGTCGTTACCTTATTCAACTCTCGATAATCTATGCATAATCGCATGCTCCCATCTTTCTTCTTGACAAACAGAACAGGTGCTCCCCATGGCGACGTACTTGGCCGTATCACTCCTTATCCAACAATTCTTGTAGCTGGCTCGCCAACTCTTTCATTTCTGCTGGTGCCATCCTATATGGGGCCTTTGAAACTGGTTCCGTGCCTGGAGCAAGGTTGATCTCGAACTCGATTTGTCGATCTGGTGGTAAGCCTGGTAGTTCGTCGGGAAACTCGTTAACTACAGGAATATCTTCTATGTTAGGGCTGCCTTTTTCTGAATCCACTACATAAGCTAGGAACGACTCACAACCTTTTCTAAGTAGCTTCTTAGCCTGAACGATTGTAAGAAATAGTTGCTCTTGCCTCTGCCCCTTGAATACTACCTTCTCTCCACTCTTCGTCTTTAAATACACTTTCTTGGTCTTACAATTAATCTGAGCGCTATTTTCTCCTAACCAATCCATGCCTAAAATTATGTCAAACTCTCCCAACTTGAAGAGTATCAAGTCGGCTGAAAACTTATACCCCGAAATCAATCTCACACTTTGGACAAAATTGATTCACAGGAATCTTCTCTTGGTTCGCAATTACCACATTTACTACCTCACTCATAATCATTTTATCACATTGAAGCTTATCAACAAAAGATTCTGATATGAAAGATCTTGTTGCTCCCGAATCAATCAATACTTTAGCTTTGACATTATTGAGTAAAAGTGTACCTGCTATCACCTCAGAATTCTGAACAGCATCCTTCATCTTCAAATCAAATGTCCTTGCTGTTGCTTGCGGGGTTGGTGTAGGTGGTGGAGGTAATGCCAATACCTCGGCTGGCACGCTCGCACTGGTACTTGCCACGTTCATTAAAGCTTTGACTGGTCCGGTTGCCTTGCACTCCCTAGCTATGTGTCCAGTCTTCCCACACTTGTAACACGTAACTCCTGGCTTCGGCATCTTGCACTCATTCGCCAAATGTCCCTTCTGATTGCACCTATAGCATGTCATGCTCAATTACATAATCCAGGGTGCCTTCTTCCACAGTGCTTGCATTCCGGTCTCGGAACTTATTTTCTCCAACTTGCCCTTGGCTTGCCTGACTGCTCCCCTTTGATTCTTGCCTTTTACCCAAATTTCCCTTCTTTTGAAAATTTCCACCCTTCTGGAATCCGATCCTCTTTACATTCCGATCTTGTGAACTTCCCGCTTCAGACTTTTCTCCATAAAATGGAACCTTCCTCTTCTTGTTATCCCTTTCCTTCCTTGACAACATCCCATTATTCTCAATCAGAGCAGCTTTCTGTACTACTCCCGCATAAGTATCAAGCTCAAACATAGCCACTCTATCTCTGATCCAAGGCTCCAATCCTTGCTGAAATCTCTTCGCTTTTTCCTCCTCAGTACTGGTATACTTTGTCACAAACCTTGACAACTCTGTGAACTTCTTCTCATACTCCAATACAGTCATGTTCCCTTGCTTCAGCTCCAAAATTTGAGCTCCATCTGATTCTGCATGTACTTAGGGTAATACTTGTCCAGAAATAACTTCTTAAATCTCTCCCAAGAAACCTGCTGAGTGACTTCCATAGCTTTTACTGATTCCCACCAATAGATGACTTCACCCTTCAAGAAGTAAGTAGCATACGGCGTCTTCTGATCGTCTCCTAACTGTACCAACTCAAAAGCCCTTTCCATCTCCTTGATCCATGTGTTAGCTATTACTGGATCAGTGGTATCATGAAATGCAGGTGGTTTCACATTCTGAAAAGCCTTGAAAGTGACAATTTGTCTAGGTGGTACTGGTGGTTCAGGTGGTTGGTGTGGTTCACGGTTATCTTGGTTTTCAATTCGTTGTTGAAGAGTTAGTTGTTGTTGAGCTATAGCATTGGTTTGCTGTTGCAAAGTTTCCAGTAGTCGAAGAATATTTGGGTCTGTGGTGGATGTGGTTGTTGGGTTCTTCTTTTTGGGAGGCATGATCCTGAAATAAGAGTTATGTTAAAACAGATGAACAATTCGAGGGTATCGCATGGCATTCTTATCTACATATGAGGTCAAGTTTCAAATTAAGCAGATATGGTGATGCATATAAAAACAAAATAACAGTTGAGAGCAAATGGAACAATAGAACATAATTATTGAAATTTTAAAGGTCACAATACATAGGATTAGGACAAAGTCTGATTCTAGGAATAACAGGCTTATTTAAAGGAAACAACGGAAACAACTGGGGATTCCACAGAGTCTGATAGTACAACAACATGAAAGGTAAATGGAAAGAACTAAGGCTCCACTCCATCTGAACGGGGCTTGGTAGTCTTTTCCTCTCGAAGCGTCTTCACAATGCTCTGGAGCTCATCCGCCACCATCTGAATGACATACTGGCTGGTACGGTCCCGGTGCGCTGGCATCCTCAAGCTTAGTGTTGACGTACTGAACCAAGGTCTCAAGTCTCGCAGTCATCTGCTCCTTGGGCTTCCCTTCGTAGTTTCGGCTGTCCGGATACACGTTCTTCAGTCGGTCTATCAGTCGGTCGTACTTGCCCTGAAGCATGTCGAACTCGCGCCTCAACTCAGCATACACAGTGAAAGCAATAGTGTCGTCCGACCCAGAGGATGACGAGGAATGCGCCCTTTGCTGACAACCAATAAGAGGAGTATTAATAATAAATTTACTTAACCTACTCTCTCGCATAATATCTATAACCTACACACATATCCTAGAACCTATTTGGGCTGTCCAGGGACTCTAAACCGTAGCTCTGATACCAAAACCTGTCACACCCCAACTTAAACAGCAGATTAAATATAGCTATTACAACATTTTAAAAGAAATAACATAACCAAATCCAAGATCTTACAGTTTAGGGTTTGGAACAGCCCAACACTACCAACTATTACATCTGATTTTAAATACCGAGTCCTCACACAAACTACTATCACTTATTCTACCTGAGCTCGAACATAAGCATCAGCATCACAGGTCTTACGGGCAGTCTGCTTGAATCTAACCATAGCTGCTAGCTGTAATATCAGGGTAAAGCAAGGAGTGAGCCAAATGCTCAACAAGTGCTAAACAATATGATACAAAACATAAATCGAGATATACATTAAAGAATGACAATGGAAAGACATAACCACTGATAATGAGGGATAAAACTTTGGGTGATGGCATCATTTTGTTTGTATCAAAACAATTTCAAAATCATACCGTTTAATCAAAATCATTTTATGACGCTACGGATTACAGCCGGTGATCAGCCGCGAAGTAATCCGAACCTCGCTGGGTTCTAAAACATTAATGGGAATCCCTAGGAAACTTTTAAGCCTAATATAAGTGTGGAAAGGAACTCGCGCTCCAGTCTAGATCCACTATTCAAAGAAAACATTTATCTCCCTTTGGGACTGAAAACCCACATTTTATTTATTTCAAAAATGATGCCGAATTATGACAAAATCTCTTTTACCGTACACATCTTTATCAGGGATTATAGATCAACTCGAAACACGGGGAAATGGTACTAACTCTCAGAGCCTGAATCACAAAACTATACTCTATTAGGGTATCTAAATGGTTTTCCATATTTCAAGGTTTGGACAAGGGAATTTAGTGAGGCTATTGGATATCATGAAGGGACATGCCAAATTGGGCTTAAAGCAAATGGTTTCTCATCAGGGTTCAAGTGATGGATCATCAAGGAGGTAAGCTCATGAATACTAGGGTGTTAAGGTATGAAGAAATGATTTTTAGTTCAGGATATATCAGAATTGTCAAGCTTTAGTATAAGAAAGAGGGTATCAATCAATGAGGAATCACTTTGATAAGTATCTGACTTTCAGGTTGAAGGTAAGGTTCTATAGGGGTTCAAGTATCAGGATGAGATATCATACTTAGGAATCATCAGCATGCTTAAGCAAGAGAATTAACCAAGAGTTATAACTGCCCTTTTCTTTTATCATGGCATGCGAATGTACTTTAATATACTATCATGATAAGACTACTTTGCAATACGTACTCGAGGGTTCATGGAATCTCTATATAATTCAAAGATAAACATAAGATACGCTTGATTTAATATATCAAATGACACAGGATAGTTGCAGCAATGTATGAACTATTAGCAGTAAATACGAAGGACAAGTTGAATCACTTGCCTTGAGAAAGGCTGGTCTGGTCTGACTGGTAGGAGCAACTGGAGCTTCACTCGACCTTTATGGCAAGTTTTCCCTCGTCTCGAGATCCTACATAAATAATAATCTTCATTATAATATACTCTCACCAACTAAACCTATTTACAACCCGAAATTAAACACGGATGGCACTTAGGCCTATATGCACTTAATTTTATATTCACCTTTAAATTACAATTGTACACACATAGCCACATAATCACATATCATATATTAATACCAAATAACACCATATACACCATAATGCAACACTAGGCTTGGATGATCTCGACTCACAACTTAAGTCACTTGGTCGCTAAACTAGACAAAGTCTTCAAATTTTGGCTTCCTAACTCGATGTGCCTTTACTAAACTATCCAAAACCTATTGACCCTCACTTGTGCCTTTTGCTCTACTGACCTTATACTATCTTACAACTATGGTGGTCAACCTAAATCTCACTCCTAAGTGTTCTAAAACTATGTGATAAGTGAAAGTGCTCACTGGTGCAAATTTCAGAATGACAACTATGGTTTCTTGAGTGCATTAGACACTCTTAAACTACAAGTTTTCCTTCAAAACTTTTACACAAGACTCTCCTGACCTAAGGGCATCTCAAAACTTGATGTGGCTCAAGGGCCTGGCTTGGGCCTTCTTGGGCCTAAGCTAAAAGTCCAAGGTTCCCCTGTTTTTCTGGGCAGAAAACGCCCTGACTTGAATTAACTTGTGACACATGGTTCTAACTCATATCCTATGAACTATGGTTGGAAAAACTTCTCTGACACTCCTCTAACTAAGGCCCAACAGGGCCTAATGAGGGCCTACCCATGACATGGTCAAATCTCCCTATTTCTAAGTTGCAACAAAACTGTCCCCTGCTGGACAGATTTTGTTATTCTACTTGTGCACCTAACCAAATGACATGCAAACCTCCAACCAACACCTAAAACCTTTTATATACTCCCAATACTAACTTCTGGTGGCTTGGGCCTCAAAGTGCACATCAATGACATGGTCAAAACTCACTCTAAACCTCAGGGTACTAAACTGATTTTCTGCAGAAACTATAACTCTCCTTTCTCCAAGGTTTTGACTTGACAAACTCAACTACCAACAACCCAATACCCAAACCAAGACTTAAACATGGTGATCTACTGAACTAACTCCCTTATTCTCAAAATAATTTGGTGGAGATCATCCTTTACCTATGGTACAATTATGGCAAAACAAAAGAAACTACACTTCCCAACTCACAAATTATCAAGTTTTTGAAACAACAAGATATGCATTTTTATAAAAGATAACCACGAATTATTACCATGCATCAAGGAGCATTAATCAATATTAACACCTTAATCCTACTGAAATTAAAGCTTACTAACAAAATCTTTCCAAATGATCAAAATCTTATAACATTCTAAGAGAAATTCACATGCGTGCATGTCCTCGAGTTTTGCAAGCCAAACAACATGTTTTCTAAATATGTTTTACCAAGAAATTTACATGCAAGCCTAGCATGAGCTATATCTAGATGATCACTTAGCATGCAAGGAGTTTCATCAAATTTTCACCATAAAATTCAAGCCATTATCACATAAACATGCAAAAATTGAACAAAGCAACAAGAATAGTCTTAAGGACCATTCATTCGGCTCCCCTATGGTCATGGCCGAATGAAATGGAAGGGAATGGCCATTTAATCATCAAGAGTTTCCTTCTCAAGACTTGGCACTTCTCCATTCCTTGTAGTCCTCTCAAAAACAACCCTAAACTCACAAGAATCAAGGTTGTACTTTGAGTTTCAACTAAAACCTTTACATGCAACCTTAAAACTTAAACTTTCTACTCAAAACTCTTTGAAATATGAGTGATCATGGTATGGGAAGTAACATTTACTTGTATAGAGGGTGGAAGCTTGGTTGAGAGAAGAAGAAAAATGGGGAGGGGGTGGTTTCGGCTAAAAGCCGAGAGTGAAGGAGGGAGTAGGAGAGTGAGAGAGAGGAGGGAGAGAAGAATGAGTGTGGTGGTGAGTGATGTGTGAAATGATCATGTCTTTACTTGTTTTATGGTTTTTGTGTTGACAAATGTGAGTGGAAATAGGAATTGACATGATTACCCTTCCACTTGTACTTGGTTCAATTTGCATGCAAGGGTAAAGAAGGTATTTGGCTAGAAAATAAGAGTTAGTGGGGTGGTTATTGACTCTTTAGCCCTTTTGGATTGAATAGAAAGGATTTGCATGCAAGGATAACTATGTAATTTGCTAATTATGACAATTAATACTTATAAAGATTTAATTTTATAAAATAAAACACAAGTTCAAAAATTATAAAATTTATACCATAAAATAGCTTGGATTTTTGGAAATTTTATAAAACTACTTTTGAAATTTGTGAGCAAAATAACTTTTAAAAAGAAATTTATTCAAGGTTTAAAATATTCCTTATAAATCAAAAAATGAAAGAAATAAATAAACTTTTGATTTGAAAAATCATATACCACATATCGAAAATTTAAGACGCAGAAATTCTCATTCACACAAGCATACAATAGTTGAATATATTGGCATTGGCTTTATAATTACACCAAATTTACAAAATATTACACAGAAATGTCGGGTGTAACAGAATATTTCATTTTTCTTAATTTAATTCGATACAGGGGTTTAAAATTTGGAAGAATGATTTCTAAAATATAAGACAACAGTTTTAAAATTAACCATTGTATGAAAGTGTACAAACAAGCCTTTTTTAGGAAACCATTGTGTCATGACATCAACCTTTTTGACAAAATAAATACAACGGTTTGAGAGAAAATCATTGTAAGAACTGTACAAACAAGACTTTTTCGTTCAAACCATTGTCTATTGACATCAAATTTCTTGACAATCCCAAGAGACTTGAATGGGACTTGAATCGTTACCGTACGCTTTCAAAATGTGCTACAAGAGAAGTGATTGGTATGTAAAAACTATATTATCAAACACATGTTTAAATATCACTAAGGTTATACGAAATAAATAACTTATATTTTTCGTTATAATATGTTGTAGTATCATATAGGTACGTAGACCGTCATTACTTTCGAAATATAGTCGATAACTATACATATGAATGATTCGGGACTTGTTAAGTTTACAATATTACATAGATAGACCGTATGAGTAAAAAAAGTGAAACGAGCCATTTAATGTCGATCCAGTTGAATATTTCATTTTTTCTTAATTTAATTCGATATAGGGTTTAAAATTTGAAGAATGATTTTTAAAATATAAGACAACAGTTTTAAAATTAAACCATTGTATGAAAGTGTACAAACAAGCCTTTTTTAGGAAACCATTGTGCCATGACATCAACCTTTTTGACAAAATATAAGACAACGGTTTGGACAAAAATCCATTGTAAGAATCTGTACAAACAAGTCTTTTTCGTTCAAACCATTGTCTATTGACATCAAATTTCTGACAATCCAAACTTGAATGGGACTTGAATCCTTACGTACACTTTCAAAATGTGCTACAAGAGAAGTGATTGGCATGTAAAACTCACATTATCAAACACATGTTTAAATATCACTAAGGTTTATGAAATAAATAACTTATATTTTTCGTAATATGTTGTATCATAATCATATAGTACGTAGATCCCGTCATTACTTTCGAAATATAGTCGATAAAACTACTATGAATGATTCGGACTTGTTAAGTTTACAATATTACTAGAGACACTGTAGGTCGATCCAGTTGAATTTCATTTTTGTTCTTAATTTAATTCGATACAGGGGTTTAAAAATTTGGAAATGATTTTCCAAAATATAAGACAACAGTTTTAAAATTAAACCATTGTATGAAAGTGTACAAACAAGCCTTTTTAGGAAACCATTGTGTCATGACATCAACCTTTTGACAAAATAAAAGACAACGGTTTGGTGCGAAAATCCATTGTAAGAACATGTACAAACAAGTCTTTTTCGTTCAAACATTGTCTATGACATCAATTTCTGACAATCCCAGAGGATTGAATGGGACTTGAATCGTTACCGTACGCTTTCAAAATGTGCTACAAGAGAAGTGTGGTATGTAAAAACTTACATTATCAAAACACATGTTTAAATATCACTAAGTTATACGAAATAAATAAATTATATTTTTAGTTAATATGTTGTATCATAATCATAGAGGTATGTAGAACCGTCATTACTTTCGAAATATAGTCGATAACTTACTATGAATGATTCGGGACTTTAAATTTACAATATTACATGAGACACCGATGAGTAAAAAAAAGTGAAACGAGCCATTTAATGCGATCCAGTTGAAGATTTCATTTTTCTTAATTTAATTCGATAGGGGTTTAAAATTTTGAAGAATGATTTTCTAAAATATAAGACAACAGTTTTAAAATAAACCCATTGTATGAAAGTGTACAAACAGCCTTTTTTGGAAACCATTGTGCCATGACATCAACCTTTTTGACAAAATATAAGACAACGGTTTGGCAAAAATCCCATTGTAAGACCTGTACAAAACAAGTCTTTTCGTTCAAACCATAGTCTATTGACATCAAATTTCTTGACAATCCCAAAGACTTGAATGTGACTGAATCCTTACGTACACTTTCAAAATGTGTACAAGAGAAGTGATTGGCATGTAAAAAACTCACATTATCAAACACATTTAAATCACTAAGGTTTTGAAATAAATAACTTATATTTTTTCGTTATAATATGTGTATCATAATATATACTCGTAGATCCCGTCATTACTCGAAATATAGACAATAATATACATATGAAAGATTGGGACTTGTTAAGTTTACAATATTACATAAAGACACGTATGAGTAAAGAAAATCGAGCCATTTGAATATTTTTTTCTTAATTTATTTCGA
>NW_027420195.1:0-15651 GCF_009905375.1 Apium graveolens
CAAGATCAAGATGAAAGGTTGGGTAGGCCTCCATGGCGTAGTGTCTCAAAGCCTTTTAAAAGCCTTCTTGCGAGAAGCTGTTTGGCACTCTACCTATTTGCCTTCTAAAATGCAGATGAAGGTCATAATAATGGATCATCCAGTAATACATCAAGTGCCAGTAATTCTATTTCGAAATCTGAATATAACGATAAAGCTCAAAATTTCAGACCTCTTAGTGAGTTCTATGTTGATTCTGAACAGATTGACGTTTGAGAACGAGGAATTTTATCTTATGGGAATAAATAAACCAGCAAATTATACTGAAGCAGCAAGTTGAAAGAAACGGCTCTTGGGAATTAACGGAGCTGCCACAAGGTCAAAAACCTATCGACTTAAAATCATCTACAAAATTAAAAGAGATGCAAGTGAGAACATTATAAACCATAAATCCAGAATTGTTACTAAGTGATACCTGCAGAAGCAGGGTATAGACTTTGATGAAGTGTTTGCATGAGTGACTCGAATTGAAAGAATTTGTTCACAACTCGCACTTGCAGTAAAAGGAAATTGGGAGCTTCATCACCTCTATGTCACTACAAGAATTCTTAGTTTTACCAACGAAGGTTACCAACGGAAAACATTTTGTTGGCAATTTCTAACAGATTGCTAACGGATATAGAAAAGTTGAAAAGTCAATGATATGCTAACGAAAAGCCGACGGTTTACTAACGTTTATATGCCAACAGAAATATTCGTTAGTATTAGTAGGCGCGGAATTAGCCCGCCAGAACTTAGCAACAAAACTACCAATGAACTTGCAACGGATATTTACTAACGGAGTTGTAACGACATAACAACCGTTTACCAAGGAATTGCCAACGTCCTCCCAACGACATTTTCGGTGGGTAGTTCTGTTGGCAATTCCGTTAGTAATACGTTGGTGATCTGTTGCAAAAGTTTATTCTCTTGTTTCGATACTAAACCGTTATAATTTTAGATCGGTTATACTATTTCCGTTACTAA
The DNA here is from genome assembly GCF_009905375.1 of Apium graveolens. NCBI lineage: Eukaryota > Viridiplantae > Streptophyta > Magnoliopsida > Apiales > Apiaceae > Apium > Apium graveolens. The sequence goes on from NW_027420195.1 coordinate 1,006, forward strand.
ACCGTTGTAATTTTGGATCGGTTAAAATAGATTCTGTTACTAATCCGTAGGTAAGCGAATTTAATATGTAACCACCCCGTACTTTTCAACGGCTTATTGTATGACTAAATAACTAACAATACACATTTTGAAACTTTTCAGCAGTGTTCTTCTTCCTCCTGCAAACTCTTCGACGCTAGCAAATTAAAAGTATCAATTACCACTAAGATTAATTTTCTATTTCTAAGGTTAGTTTTTATGCAAGTTTACGGTTTAACTCTTGAATATTTAGTTAGATTTCTTTTGTTAATATAGTCGATTAATTATTTTGCTAACGAATGTATAAGTCATTACAATTTTTTAATAAATATCTTTGTTAATGTTAATTTCGTTATGTAGTTTGATATAATGAGTTGGTTCTCTTTAATTTTTTATATATGTGTCGTGATTGTTAATTACCTAAATCTCCGTAATTTTTATAATTATATTTTCATGTCACTAACATTAGTTTATAATATAAGCAACATAATTTTCTATTGCTAACATTGTTAGTTTAGTTTAGTTTTGCGTAACATATATTTTAGTTGTGAATGCTTTTTTAGATTATTAGAAAGTTCAATATGGATAATGATCGAGGTTGGATGAATCAAAGAAAATATGATAAAGGCTTCTTAAATTCCTATTTTTCGACAGAGACGAGAAATGTTAGACTCAGACTTTCTGTTGATGGCTTTCAACCATTTGGTGAAACTGGTAGACAATATTCTTCTTGGCCAATCGGCCAATCATAGTGATACTCAACTTTTTTCGACGATCCAGCCGTACATATTTTAACATATATCTGTTTTAGACTTAAAAAAAATTACAAAAAAATTCAAATTCATCTTGGATGTTTGGAATAGAAAATTGAAGAAAAAGTCATACTCCCTAGAACGAGATTCGTTCCCATTAAACAAATAAATTTTTAAATAATTTTTTCGACAATCCAACACACATATGTTAAGATATATCGATTTTAGTCCTAAGAAAAAATTACAAAAAATAATATCAAATTCATCCTGCATGTCAGGAATAGAAAAATCAAGAAAAAGTCATGCTCCCTATAACGAGATTCGTTCCCGATTAACCAAATAATTTTTTTAAATTTTTTTGACGATCCAACCGCATGGATGTTAAGATATGTTGATTTTAGTCATCAGAAAAAATCACAAAAAAGTGTGATTTAGAAAAATTACATAAAATTTTTAAATTGATCTAAATTGTTACTTCTAACTAGAGGAGCAGTGTTAACTTTATATCTCAGTTAACTGATGGTTTACACAATGGATAATAAACATGCTATTAACTTTTCTAAACTGTCACTTGTCATTTCTATTTATAGAAAAGCAAATCTTCCATTTCTGGCTTAGCATATCTTTGGCATCCCGTGTTTACTTTAATCTTCCTCTGTCAGTTAATCTTTGCCATTGATCTTGCACACTCTTCAAGCTGCTTTTTGTAGACTTGTCAATCCAGCTGTTGGATTGTTTGTTGATTGTTTATCTTGGATATTAAACTGATCTGCAATTCTGTACTTTGAGACTGTACTTCGAGATCTCCAGTTTGAATTAATAGAACACTTAACATCTCGATAAGTACATAGGTTTATCGAGATCTCTAGCACTCCATAATAAATTTGGCTTGTAGAGGTCTTCATCTTGTCGAGATCTCTAGTCTTCATATCTTCACTTTGACTTGTATATATCTCTGAGTTCTCAAATGAATATAGGCTTGTCGATAACTCTGAGTTCTTTAGTGAAGGAATGACTTGTCGATGTCTTCTTAAGTTCTCGAGTAGCTTTCCTGACTTCTCTACTCCCGGTGGATATTGCTTATCCGTTGAGTAGTGATGGCTTATCCATCGAGTAGATATTGCTCATCCATCGAGTAGATATTGCTCATCCATCGAGTAGATATTGCTCATCCGTTGAGTAGACACTGTTCATCCATCCATTAGAAGTTGCTCATCCATCGAGTAGATATTGCTCAGCCATCGGTACTCTCCGGAGTTTGAATGACTTCTCGATAAGCCATTCTGGAGTTCTCGAATGACTTCTCTATAACATTAAATCTGTGTCTTGTAGAGATCTTGACTTAGAACATTTTTCTCCAAACAGATTTATTCAACTCCAAGCTTCTTCAAAATTCTTCAGAGGCATGATCTTCTTGATCTTCTTCCAGATAGAATTCTTAGGCTTGATACTGTTTTAGAAAAAGACTCCAGTCTGCTCCTTTGCATTTTTATCAAGTACAAAATATAAATTTGGATAACAATACAACTTCTACTCAATATTAGCATGAATGATATTCCAACACATCTAAATGATGAAAGTGGAATTGGAGTAGATTTAGATGATGGTGATGAAACCCCGGAAGAAGAAACGGAATATGAATCCGAAGAAGAAGGATCTTCAAAAACCGAAGATAGTAACAATTGTGAAGATGATTACAGCGATTTCTCAGAATAATTGTTTTAGCTATCAAGTATGTTAAATTCATCTCAATATATACTATAATATTATTATAGTGATATAATAATATTGTAATTTTAAATGGTGCATAAGTAGCGCATTATCCAATACTATATTTTAATTATTTTTTTATGGAAAATATAAAAGCAGACACATCAGAGGATTGGGTCGAGACACAAAGACACAAACAAACTAGGGTTTTTTACTCCCTCTCCTCACTCTGTAAAGAGGCGGCGAACTTCAGTCTAATCGAACGGTGGATTACAAATGAAGATGAAGAAATTAGCAAATCTTTTACTAGTATGTGCCTTCTCTGTATTCCTTTACTAGTATTCATTTTCTTCTCTGTATGTATATAGATTACTAGTATGTGTATAGGAGGCAAATCTTTGTATATGTGTTTTCCGCTCTGTTATTTTGGTTGATTTTGTGTAACGAATAAACCTCCTTGCCAATTTAAAAAACCCCCTAACCTAATAGTTTAAAGAATTCAATTTTTTTGTTAAATTGATCTGGTTTTTAACCTAATTGAACTTTGAAATATCAATATAGGGTTAGACACTAGTAATAAATGACGATTACTACTGGTTGACTGTTAAAATAGAAAACCTAATTTTTTTAACATTTTGTCATATCACAAAAATATATATTTAAATTAAGAGTGTTTGTGAAAAATCAATCTATTTAAATATTAAAATCTTAAATATTTTAACAAATATATGTGTCATATGCATTAAATACTACAATAGTTGTTAAATTTAGTTACTAAATTCTACCAAAATTGGTCAAATTTAGGTGCTAAATTCGACCAAATTAGTCAAAATTAACTGCTAAATTCGACCAGAAATGGTAGAATTTATTCGTGTTTTATTTTCGACTAAATCTGGTTAAAAATAGTAAATTTGACCATTATTGGTCGAATTTAGCACTTTTCAGAATTGTCATTTGACACGCTTCTATTGGCTGAGAAGAAAGCACATAGATTGCCAACTTGAATTAATCTTGATCATTCATTTATTTCTCCATCCTTTCATCCCAACCATTCAATTTTTCACCCTCATCTCTTTCTTTTATATTCTCCATTCAATTTCATTCCCTTATAAAAAATTACACTCATACTTAACCTTACTCTCTAACTACATACACATTCATCCATATTTGTATATTCCAAATAATTATATATATATAGATATATATATACGCACGCACACATCTCTCATACTAAATCTCCTCTAATTATATTTCTCCAAATGGCAAATTAATTTAAACCAATTCCGGTGAATTCATTCGATTCACACCAATCCGGCGAGTTCACCATTTCACAACAATTCCGGCGAGTTCACCATTTCACAACAATTCCGGCAAGTTCAACTCCATCACCTCCGACGAGAGTTTATGCCATCACCTCCGGCAAATTCATTTCCGAAAATTTAGAAGTAAAATAAGACTTGTATTAATTAGTTCATGTATGTGAACCAATTTAAGTTTATTTTCAATTTTTTCATATTTATTTATCATTTGGGTGAGTTAATTTTATAATATTTGATTTTTAATATGTTATTAAAGGATATAAATTGTTGTATTTTAAAATATATATTATATTTATATAATTTTAATAATAGTAATAAAAATTACTATTGTGTCCGTATTATTTTATAATATACATTATAAAAAATCTAGTAAAAAATTCCAAAAAAAATTGAGCAACAAAATGCATTCTGCTGCATTTTGCTGCTGTTTTTTAAAAATCTGGCGCTTACTAAAGCCTACCAAATTTGATCGAATTTAGAAAACTTATTTCGACCAGATTTGGTTGAATTTAGAAAACTTATTACGACCAGATTTGGTCGAATTTAGTATTGTGGGCGGGATTTTTGAATTTTTACGAAATTTAGAAATTTTGTCAAAAAAAATTTGGGATGAGTTTTTGCAACCAATTTCGGTCGAATTTAGTTGGTCGAATTTATTCGGTCGAATTTAGCTAAATTCGGCCGCACCCCTTATTTTCGACTAGTCTTTGTTCGACCAACAACTGGTTGGTCAAAAATAGCTATTTTCGACCAAAATCGCTCAAATTTAGCTAAAGTCGACCAAAAAAATTCGGTCAAATTTAGCTATTTTCGACTAGTCTTTGTTCGACCAACAACTGGTTGATTTTGATAATGAATATATTCATAATAAAGATTGATTTCGCAAGAGTGTAATGTACGTACAACAATTTTATTTTAGACAATTGATTTCTACTTACCTAATTGCCGCCAATATATTATCTATGATGGATGTTAATATATGTAATATGCTTCTCTTTAATGCAAACAAATGATGTGTATGTTGTTAAATACCAAGTGTGTTATCTGTTTAACATCATATATCTATTATATATTTTATAGAACAAGTTTTATAAAAAATAAATGACAGATATTAGTAATTAAGCTCAAAACTAATTGAGGGTGATTGATAAATAAATTTGTCCTTGGCTTCTAACAATTAAAAGGAATATATATATATATATAATGTTGATATGAACGAGAGTTGAGTGTGGGGTTTGGCACAATCGATTAAATTTCACGTCTTTTACTATATTCCTTGATTCCCTTTAAGCGAAGTTTGGTATTCGATCTTCCAAGGCGTACCTCTCAGTAAAGTATCGTTCTTGAGGAAGTGCAACTTCCTCTTCAAACCCTATGTTTTTATCTCGTTTTTGTGGTACATTTTGTGCTTTTAGGAGAATAATATATATATTATATATATATATATATATATATATACTAAGTTGGGATCCCTAGGTTGGGACTCAAACGATTTTATAGTATGTGCGTGTCTACACTTAGTAGGGATCCTGGATTGGGACTCAAACGATATTATCGGTCGAGCCTAATATTATTAAATGTTAAACATATTTTAGTAAAAATTATTTGAATAACTTATAATATTAGTAAAATATTATCATATACATATTAAGATAAAAATAAAAAATTATAAATATTGTATCAACAAGACAATACAAAAACCTAAACACATATGTGATAGAACTAGATATTTCATTTTATCATTTAAAAAATATCATGTTTGCACATATCCAACATAGGTAAAGTGATTTCGGGTACATTGTTGATGCTTTAATTGGATATTGGATTACATTTTGGTTTACATTGTTTCTTTCCCACTTCTAGAGTATCCATGCATCAAATAATCTCAAGAAACGATGTCCCATGTAAATTTTTACTATATTAAAATCACATAAATGCTTACAAACATAAATGTTAACGTGTTGTTGTACATCCATTTGAAAACATTGTAAATGGTTTTAAAGGAAAAACCTATTGTAAAGAAGCTAGTGAGACATTTTAGTGGTAGAAGTAGTTCAACCAGGGAGAAGAGAAGCATCTATAGTTCAAGGGAACATACAGGAGTGATGATAACTTTTGATGAATCTGAAAGGACATGTATTAGAGACCAATGGTTGTGGCCGAGAAAAGTCCAGCGCTGCTTAGGGGACCGGCATCTGTCAGAAATTTTGGAATAAAGGTGGAAAAATTTGATAAGGATTAAATATTAAGGCGGGAACTGAGTTGGAATTTTTTTATGTAATTTCAGACATTGTTTGTAAAATAATCGATGTCTTGAAATAGTAAAGACATCAGAAAAATGCGAGATGATGTTACTAAATTGTTTAACATCAGTGGTAAGTGTAACTAATGTCTAATGTGTGATGTCTATTGAACTTTTTCTTGTAGTCACCGGCGGCTATAAAAATAGTTGTATATAGTATTGGTTCATATACCGAGCACTTTCTACCGAGAGGTAGGATATATATTGGTAGGTAGAGTCCTTGTTCAATTTTGTGGCTCACATACGACCAATGCCCAAGTAGAGTCGCGTAAGATATTTGATAAATTGAAATGCATGACGATTGTAAGCATATAATGCGCAAGCAGAGTCAATCATGATTTGGGTTATAATAGAATTATGTGAGATTTGGAAGCAAGGGTCTAACCTCAAAACCTCTGATAGAAGTTAACTTGTGGATATGATAACATGAGAAATACCTTTAAAAAATTGTATTCCCGCATATAAGTCTTTGAAATGATTATTTGCTTAGTAATAGAGAAATATATCCTACTGGAAGAGGCACTAAGTATAACTACTATAAGCCATAAGGTTAAAAGACCGTCTTCTTTGACCTAAAGGTTTAAAGGTAGATGAAATGACCACCCTCTAATAATGCCTACCTACTATAATAAGTTCAAAAATATGCAGGCTTATCGACACAGAGTTACATCGCCCCTAAAAATGTTAAATTATCATATAAACACAATTAGAGAACTAATATTAAGTTTTGTGTTCATGGTTTAGATAACAAAGTCATTTGCACTTCAAAAAGTCATATCATGCAGCTTATTGTTATGATACTAGAATATCCTGAAAAAGGTCATTCTCTAATACCTTGAGATTTTAGAGTAACTGGTTTTTTGACAAGGTATCAGAGCGTAGGCTGACAGAGGACTCAGGTTCGATCCCTGCCACCCCTAACATTTCTCACAACTTATGAGAGACACAAAAGGCAAATTTATGCCCCAAAGATTGGCGCCCGTGATCCAATCTTCGACCCATAAATGGGCTTTCGAGTGATGGGGAGTGTTAAAATAATATAAGATCCTGGAAAATACCATTCTCTAATATCTTGAGATTTTAAAGACACTTATAGTTATTCATGTGTATACTACAAAGTCTCCACTAGGGGTTCTCAAGAGTTTGTCAAACTTGATTTGCCTCCCAATTGGAGTTGGTGGGTTGTCATATGGTTTCTAACTTTCGACAAATTCTTGAAATAGTTAAAATACATACATAGGTGTAAAAAGTATGTATTATCAATACTTTTTTTAGTTTAAGAGTTATTTGAAATTTAATTTAAGAAACACAAGGCACTTTCAAATTTTGCTAACTATTGAAGGACAAAGTTACTAAGTTGACATGGAATTGTGTTTAAATAAAGGATTTATATATACACATATATATATGATTTGGTAAGGATTAAAAACTATTTTGTGAACACTTTTTGGAGATTCTCTTGCTAGCTAGCTCAAGTTTGGTTCTATTTATAAATGAGTCCGAAAATGAACACAATTTTAATTTCAATTTATAAATGAGCTAAACTTGAATACAATATAGTTCGGCTCGAAAGTTCGCGAATAAGTTCGATTACAATATTCATGAACAATTTCATTAATATAGTTCGTGAACAGGTTCATCAGTATTATGCATGAACATATTTGTTGTTATAGCTCATGAATAAGTATATAAATTAGTTATATATGCTCCTAATTATGTTATAACACACGCTTATGACATAATATTTAGTGGATAATTTGTATATATAATTTATCTACAAATATATTTATAAATTAATGTATTTAATTTTTTTTATTTTATTAAATTTATAATTTTTTATTTATATTTTGTTTAAAATTTAATATATGTTAGATGGTACAAATACATAACTATTTTATTTAAAATGTATTCAACTATTGTGTATATATCATTATTTATATTGGAGATTTTAGTTCACATATCATGGAACAATTTCCAATCATTAGATTTTAGGATTATCATCAAGAACATAATAAAAACTATGATCTAAAATCCATTTTCTCTAACAATCCCCCACAAATCCATACAGAAATGCGATCAGGTTTTTCATCATGACTTGTTTCCCAGAGTCGGTACCCTTCAGGGTTTGAACCCTCCTAAGTCATCTACTTCAATGGCTACCAAATTCAGATGGAATGTTTCACCTTGTATCTTAATCCGTTTAGTATAACCATGTTCCATAGACGACGACAAGTCAACGGCTATGGTGCCAATCTACGGCTTTGAGACATTAGTGGTATTGTTTCGATCCTGTTCGTCGAATGCTTCAAAGAATAACTCTTTCCTCTAATTGCGACCACACAATTACATTCGCTTAGCTGGGCATCTCCAAAGTTATACTGTCTCTATCTCGTCAAATGACTTGATCCCATTCAGAGTTTTAACACTCTTGCTTTTCTAGCAGTGTCAGTACATTTTATGTTTATAGGGGATAGACTCAAATACAATAGTATCATCTATGTAGCAAAGGTACTACCAATTCATCCTTACAGCTTGTTATTACCATATTGAATACACTTTGAGGGATCTCCTCTCATGTGTAGCAGCTGCTCAACTTTTCCAGCTCCTTGGGGTCCCGTAAGGCACTAATATGATCGTGCGCATCCAGATACGCATCAGACGGGTACTCGTCCCCTCGAGTGTTGATCATGTCGATTAAAGAAGTGTACCTCGATCGGATAGGGAACTCGTTAGACTTTCTAGCCACGTTCATCTTGGCCAAGCGAGTCATTTTCTTGTCAGCCATCTGCAAAAGGGACACGTAAACAGGCTATCTTAAAATGGCACACAAGGGAAAAATAGACACGAAAAGCAAAGGGAGGAATTTTACCTGAAGAAGCACTCCTAAAAAAGGCTTTGAGCTCCGACTTGATGTTATTGCTCTGAGAATCTTAGCAGGAGGAGAAAAAAGAAAACTTAGAAATGAGAAGGTAAGGAGTAGTAGCCTTTCCTCATTCCTTTATATAAGAGGAAAAGGAAGTTGAAGGGACGAAAGCCCATTAAGGGCAAAGGCCCATAGGAAAAAGCCCAGAAAAAGGAATATTCCAGAATATTCCTAGGAATTCTAGAGCATTCTAAACAGGGTGTATTAAGCCCAGATCAATAAAGAGGCCCAGTAATATTTGGTAAAGCCCAATAAAAGAGGCCCAATAAGATTTGAAAAAGCCCAATAAAAGAGGCCCAATAAGATTTGGAAAAGCCCAATAATAGAAGCTCATAAAATTTAATAAGGCCCAAAAAAAAGGCCAGGCCCAAATCCAATTAGGATTTGGAAAATACAATACCCTAAATTAAAGCTAAATGAAGAAGGCTAGTGGAAGACCAGAAACCAGGTCGAAATCCAGGTCATGAATCCTGCCCGAAATCTTTCGAGCAGACACCCGAAAATAACGGGTAAAAAAGACCAGAATCCAGGTCGAATTCCAGGTCGTGAATCCTGCCCGAAATCTTTCGAGTAGACACCCGAAAATAGCTGGAATAACGGGACTGAATTGAGGTCGAAACTTCGACCAGGAATGAGGTCGAATAAACCAAGCATCTTTCAAAAATGGGGATTAAAAACCCAGGTCGAATTTCGACTAGGATCTTAGTCGAGTTCCAGGTCGTGGATCCTAGTCGAACTCTTTCGACCAGGAAGCAAGAGAATCAAAGAATTTTCGAACAGGATTCAGGTCGAAATATCGACTAGAATCCTGGTCGAAATCCTAGTCGATAAGGCTCAAGACCAGGAGTTAAAAAAGTGGGGGAGTTTTCGACCTAGATCCAGGTCGAAAGTTCGACTAGGATCCTGGTCGAATTCCAGGTCGTGGATCCTAGTCGAATTCCTTCGACCAGGATGGCAAGGCTGAGCCCTATTTCGACTAGGATCCAGGTCGAAATTTCGACTAGGATCCTGGTCGAAAAAGGGCTGGAAATCTGAAAAATCAAGAAATTAAGGATAAATCCCAGAAAATTGGGGAAAATCCAGAAAATTAGGGAAAAATCCCAGAAAATTAGGGAAAAATCCATAAATTAAGAAAATTAGGGAAAAATCCTAGAAAATTAAGGATAAATCCCGGAAAATTAGGGAAAAATCCAGAAATTAAGGGAAAAATCCAGAAAATTAGGGAAAAATCCCGGAAATAAGGGAAAAATTCCTGGAAATTAAGATAATTCCTGAATAAAAGGAAAATTCATTGTAAATGTGTGGGTCGCTCCACACTTTACGCAAAAACGAAACCTGTAAGGGAATGAATAGACTTAACTTCTGTGAAACCTAATCAATGTTTCCCAAAAGTTGGGGGGCAAATGATAGGGATAAATAAATTATGATAGTATAATTAAATACTGCATTAATTGTACAAGGTGTGGACTGCTAGGCCCAATAAGAAGATGTATGACATTCAGACCAGAAAGGTTAACATACTGATCAGGCCTGATGACCAAATCAGGCCTGATGGAATAAAGAAGGCCCAAAAGCCCTGATTATTAATTAATTTCATAATTAATTAATAAGGGAAAAATCAGCTGTTGAGAAGAGTCCCGATAAGGATATAAATCCTTATAGATTAGCCTCAAGGGGACCTAAAAGGATAAGGAATCAGTTTCCTACTATCTAGGACTCCAAAGTCCATTCTAATTATGAGACTTGCCCACCAAGTCTCTTATACCAAGTCCAATTCAAGGACTCCCAACATCTATATAAGGGGCCTCACCCCACAGATCAGAACTACGTTTTTTGGCTTAATTCTCTAATTCACAGAGATACGTAGGCATCTCGAAAAGGCAGAATTAAGCTACGAAACACGAGAGCAGCCATTAAAGGCCTTGAGCTCCCGAATCTTAGTAATAAATATAGCAAATAATAACCTTAGTTTTTTATCCATAACAGAAATGATCGAGAATGGAGAAGTTGTTTCGGACACGCCAAGATGGCTGGCTGGCAAGCCATCTTATTCTGTTTTCACTTTTAAAGGTTATCTAGTTGATGGAGTCCGATATTTCACAAAGGAGCGGGATGCTGCAATGGTTGTCCAAAATAGTGGTGTTTTTGTAGGTGCTAAGACTATCCAAGTACCCAGTGCCAAGGATCTGAATCCCGTGGAGAATGATATGGCATTTTATGGAATTATTGAAGAAATATGGGAGTTAGTTTATCATGCCTTTAAAGCCTCGTTATTCTTGTGTAAATGGGCATATAGCGATAGAGGTGCAAGGTGGATGATCTTGATTTCACACTTGCTGATTTAAGTCGACAAGGTCACAAAATGAAAATACATGTCGGTTGACCAAGTGAAGCAAGTTTTCTATATCGAAGATTTGGTAGATGCTAGCTGGTCAATTGTATTGACCTCCACGAATTAAGACTACCACGAGGTGTATAATGACGATGACCTAGGAGACACGAGTTTGGAAAATCCCGCATTCTATACTGAAATCCCTGAATCAATGTTTCTATCAATGAGGATGAGCCTAGTATTGGAAATCAGAGAGAGTGTTAAGGGAATTTGGCTTAAAAGGATATCATGTATCTTAATTTATAATTATTTAATGTAAAATTCTACTAGTTGGTTTTAAGTTGCAGTTTTAGTTTACCATTTTTAGAAAATTTAATAATCATCATATGCTTAATTGTTTACTCATACCAATGTTGTGCACTACATCATTGTTTACTCAATAATGCTTAAATGTCATGCATTAGTTAATTTTTTACTTCATTGTTCGCTTGTTTACTCATTGATTTGAAGAGCTAATGTTATATATTATGTTGACATGTATTTGCAGGAATTTTAGTGAAATAAAAGGATGTAAAACAACCACGAAAAAGGCAAATCTCCAGTTAAACAAGGGAGCAAGAAGAATAAACATAAGAAACTAAAATCTCGAGTCAATGAAGGTAGTAAAAAAGTGAGAATAAGAAGCCCCATGAGCAATTGTAAGAAGTTCCACAAGGTACAGACCCCCCACCGGCAGAGTCTGAAGTTCCACAGCCAAGTATTAGTAGAGAATCCAAAAAAAGAATTTTGGGTACAACGCGAGGTGTTTGTCCTATGCACAAGATGCTAATGAAAAAAGCTCAAGAAAAGAAAATAAAAATTAGGTACAATAGATTGGGAGTTACAGTTGGAGATAGTAGACACAATTTGCAGTCCTATATAGGCATGTGTGCTAGGACAATGGTGCCTGATATTTCGTCTTGGCCGAAAGTGGACGATGATTTAAAAGCCAAGATATGGAGTGATATTCAGGTATAAATAAATATTATTTTTGTCCTATTTCATAGTAAATGGACACTTCTCATATATAATTGCAACTCTAAATCTTGTTTGTCATTTAGGAAATGTTTAAAGTGGCGCCGAAAAGTGAGGGGTTAATTTTGAAGTCGGCAGCGGCCAAGTGGAGACAGTTCAGGTCAAATTTAACATCTGATTATGTGAAGCCATTTGCTGGACAAAAAAAAGAAGCTTGCTAAACCACCGAGAAAGTATGCATTTGTTGGTAAAGATGTTTGGAAGCGATTCATCGCAATGAGAATCTCCTATGATTGGGTGGTATGCGTTTTATTTATTAATTTACTATATATTTTATGCATTCATTTAGTCGTCCATGAATCAACAAATAAAAATATATTGTTAAGTGACTAGTATTTTATTTTAATATTTTTATGCAGTCACTTAGTGAAGAGCAGAGTGGGAGAGTGAGGCAACGAAAGTATCCTCATCGAACATCAAGGAAAGGATATATATTGGCGTTCAAGAGGATGAAGTATGATTTTCATTTATTCTTGTAATTTCTTGTAGTTTTCTTTTTGGTTGAATACTTGTCAATGTTTGTTTAATTTCTGATCAATTATTTTTAATAGGTAAAAGCAGGCGGCTGGATCCCGAAGAAGATCCTGATCGGACAATTATATGGAAAATAGCGCGTAGTCCCACTGACGAAGAAATTCTTGATCCAGAATTGGGAAAGAAATTTAAAAAAATGTAGGTAAATTGAACTTTTGTAAGTATTTTATTTCCAGGTGCATTATACGATTCATTATAATTTGATGATAGGATGAGTTAATGGAAAAGAAGCGTAAAGGCGAGTTCAAACCGTCTGGATGCGAAGATGTGCTAACTCTTGCATTGGAAACCCCTGAGCATTCAGGGAAGGTCAGAGGTGTAGGAAGTTTTATAAACCCATCTACATATTTCAGTTTACCAAAATAGAAAAGGAACCGGATTATGAAAGCTTAGTTATTGGAGCGTGATCGAGAAAGGGATGAAGAGTTTCAGAAAGCTAAGGAAAGATATGAGAGAGCGGAGAAATTTTTTAACTCACGGCTTGTTGAGATGAAGGCGTGGATGAGTGTATCCAGTATGCATTCACCGTTGTTTTCAGACAAAGCTAGTTTTCTAGAGGATGAAGAAAAAGAACATGATGGTGAAGAAAAAGAACATGATGATGAAGAAAAAGAACCTGATGATGAAGAGAAAGGAAAACTTAAACATAAACCAGCCTCTACAAGAGATGATGTTATTCCCGCCCACTCGAGGAAAGATAAAAATAACATTTTTTTAAATTTTTGCAAATTACAGAAGTTTCAAGATTAGTGTTTATCAAAATTTCTTTCTTTTTTTGAATTTAGGATCCGAAAAAATATGAGTTGGCAGTTGACAGTATTGATAACAGGGTAGCCTTTGGTATGGTTTTTCTGATGGAGACATGAGTAAGCCTGTACATGGAGTGCCTCTTCGATCAGGATATGTTCGTGTCTCGCTAGACGGGACTATCATGGAATATGCATTTATTTTGGTGCCAATTGATAGTGAAATTGAAACTGTGCGCCAAGTTGTTGGCCCGCTTTTAGCGTGTCCTGAAGACATGGTCATCCTCACATCCGGTTGAGGTATATATTTCCTTATTTATTTAAAATTTGAAATTCACGTACATAATTGAATATTGTATGATTACTGCATTAACATTTGTAAGTTTTTGACAAGTGTAAATAATTTCAATATTTGTAGAAAAAGAAAAAGGTACCGAAGACAAATGCATCAATGAACCAGTATCAGCAAGTGCACTTGTCCATGAATAGTGTGAAGCCAAGTAAAAATGTGCTCGTCGCTTTATGTTATTGCATAAACATGCAACGATAATTTTAAAAGAAACTGGAGATTTAATACAGATTCGTACGATGCTAAGGTGTTTGGAAGTAAAAAACAATTTTTTTACTCCATGAGAATGTGATGGCATTGTTAGAGTATGGTATGGTTGGCCATGCTGTAATTTAGCATACATGGTGTAAGTTGTAGTTCATTTCTGTGAATTACAAGTTTAGAAGTTTTCGTATGTATGTAATTACAAAATATTTATATATTTTGTAGGGTTTTGCATGAGGAGATTCTTAAGGCGAATGAAATGGATTTGTATGCTTTTATTGATCCAGGAGCCACATACAAATTAAACGATGATTTTGAAGCTTTTATCGTTAAAAGGTTGAAAGAAGGGCCTTCTCGCTTTTTATGCCTCATAATGAGAAGTA